>NC_054398.1:1185378-1272878 GCF_017976425.1 Toxotes jaculatrix | reverse complement strand
TTATAAAGTGAACACAGTTTAGTTTGCTGGGTAAAAGGCCCCGAGCTGGTTTCACAGAACGGCTTTGATTTTCCTTTATCTAGTGGAATAAATGCAGAGCCAGTGGAAGGTGGCTAAGTACATTTACTCAGTGTGCAGAATACCAGGTGGTCTCGGGTGGATCTCAGACCTCCTTGTTAAAGGGGTTAAAGTTCACGTCGGGTCCAGTGCTGAGCGTTGCAGGTTACGGACAATAAAAAATATCTTCACATTTCTAAAATGTGGGAAAACATTTTAACTACATTTCTTATTTTTCTCACAAACCTGAATATGCAAACAGGATTAAATGTATTGAATCTACTTGCGCTGTTTATCTGACAGATATAAAATGCACTGAACACACTGAAATGCTGCAAACATGTCGATCCCGAAATGTATAAGATAAAACTGATGGATTCTTCCTCCACCTCTGTGTGTAATGAATTACTGTTGATCAGACTGAACTGGAGGCTTTTCCTCAGACATGAGACATTACCATGAGTAGGACACTGACGCGGGTCTCCATCTTTGTGTGTGTGCGTGTGTGTGTGTGTGCGTGTGCGTGTGCGCGTGTGTGTGCGTGTGTGTGTGTGCGTTTCCTCCTCTGCTCCAGCTATCTGCCCTCCTAACCAGTTCCGCTGTGGCGACAACCAGTGTATCACAAAGAAACAACAGTGTGATAATTACTCTGACTGTCCTGACGGATCTGATGAGCTTGCCTGTGGTAAAAACATTACTCATACACCATATATCCTATGCATGTGTGTATTGTTTGTTGTTAGGTACTCCTTTGACTTCCCCTAACCTTTTTTTTCCCTGTGTGTAGAGTACGTGTCTCCTCCCTCCAGTGGCATCCCCAACACCGGCCCCAACACCATCGGTCCAGTCATCGCCATCATCCTGCTCGTCTTTGTGATCGGGGGAGCTTATTTTGTCTGCCAGCGCGTGGTGTGTCGACGCTACAAAGGCCCCAGCGGGACTTTTCCTCACGAGTACATCAGTGGCACGCCCCACGTGCCCCTCAACTTCATTGCCCCCAGCAGCTCCCAGCACGGCACCTTCCAAGGTCGGAGGCTCGGTGCAGCAGCAGCGGTGCTACACCTACAGCGTACTTCCTCTTATGTTGTGGTGTTAGTAACATGTGAATTTGTGTGTGCAGGTATTTCCTGTGGGAAGTCCATGATGAGCTCAGTCAGTCTGATGGGCAGCAGCAGCAGTGGAGCTCCTCTCTATGACAGGAACCATGTGACTGGAGCCTCATCCAGCAGCTCATCATCTACCAAGGGAGCCTTCTATCCTCAGGTTCTCACACACACACACACACACACACACACACACACACACACACACACACACACACACACGCACGCACACACGCACACTGTTTGCTGTTGTCTCTCCACACTTGAATAACACGCAGATGTTTTGTCTGTAGATCCTGAACCCTCCTCCGTCCCCGGCTACCGACCGTTCTCTCTACAACACAGAGATCTTCTACTCCTCTAACAGTCCATCCACCACCAGATCGTACAGGTAACACACACACTCACACCAGCCGACAGAGATGCTGCTCCATCAAGGGTGAGGTCTGTCATAGGTATACCACTTATTTCTTTTCAGTGTAATTATCTTTGTGAACCTGGACTAACGCTGTCTCCTTCCCATCAGACCCTACCACCCAGTCCGTGGCGCTGCTCCACCCACCACTCCCTGTAGCACCGATGTCTGCGACAGCGACTACACCCCCCACCACCTGCCGGCTGGGCTGGCGTCGTCAGCGGGCCGCTGGAAGGCCGCGGGCCACGGCAGCCACGGCAAGCACAACAAGTACTACATGGACCTTAACTCGGACTCGGACCCCTACCCTCCGCCCCCCACCCCCCGCTCCCAGTACCTGTCGGCCGAGGAGAGCTGCCCCCCGTCCCCTTCCACCGAGCGCTCCTACTTCCACCTGTGCCCCCCTCCTCCCTCGCCCTGCACCGACTCCTCATGACCCTCCAACAGCCCGAGAGCCCTGTGAAGAAGGAAAGGACAAAGCATGCTCGCCTCACCTAGAACTGGCCTCCACTGGCCCAGGCTACCAGGGAAAGAACTCACGTGCCAACTTCCAGCCGTGACCGGCTCACACACGCTGCTTTATATCAGCTGGTTCGGCTCAAGTGCCTTGTTCGAGGCTCCTATGTCCCGCATTGGTTCATTTCATCATTCCAGTCATCCTGCAGCTTTCAGGGTGACCATCATCTGATCAGTTCTATGTCTGTCTTCCACGTGTCCCCCGCTCTAACAGTCGCTCCCTCGTGGCAGGTCGAAGGTTTGAGACCCGTCCTCTCTTTCTGTGGGACACAAAAAGGAGATGATGAGTGCGCACGGCCAGAAGCTCCCTCTTTGATTTTCATTCCACCAGGAGAAGAAACCTCGCCTTGCTGGGGCACCGCTTGATCACCCAAACTTCAAATATGTCCAATTATAAGCCTCCCACGAAACCCACTGACTGAGACAGTCACCAGTAGGTACTGGTGTTGTGTGAAAACCAGTCCAATGCCACAAGTTATTCATTAAGACTGAAGCCAAGGCATGGGAGGCATGCCCCCTCCCCCTCCTCCTCCTCCTCCTCCTGCTCCTCGCTTCCTGCCATTTGTCTCCTCCTTCCTCACAGTGTCCTTGTTGGCAGACCAGTGGCAGGACTGTATATAGTGTTAAAATAATATGAACAAAAATAGATCAGAGAGGAATTATTTTACTATTTTATTCACGCTGGCTGATCCACGGCTCCACAGCTAACACAGGGACAGACGGAGGAGTGGACGAGTGCGCGAGTGATTGAGAGACGGGAGAATGATTGGACAGCTGTGTGCATGAGACACAACAATGTGAATGTTTCGCTTCTTTGTAGGACAAATTAGACAAAATTCATAGACGATGACTGAGTGAATGTGTTTGAGTTATGAGTGAATGAGTGGATGGATGGAACAGGGCCAAGATCAAAGTGTGAACTCTCCTGAACGGGATTTTTTGAAACGTGTCCCTCACATTTCTCATCGGGAATTCTCTGCGGTTGGACACGGAGCTCCCTCTGGTCAACAAAGACACAAAGACAAATCTGTCCCGACAGTCCCCTTCTTCATCCCGTGAAATCACAACAACATACCAAATGAATATCGACATGTAAAGCTATTGTACATATGTGTAATGAAGTCAGTGAGTGAGTTGTGACAAGTGGATGCTTTCATTGTGAATCTGAACCTTTTCTTTACTCTCATCATCCCGTTTACCAAAAGTACGTTTGCTGCTATTGTGTCCATACTATATCAGTTACTATGACATGTAATTACACAGAAAGCCCCAGATTACCACTTTCATACAGACTGTAGATCATGAAGCTATTTTACATTTAATAACAAATTATTCTTATAGCGACTTCTGTTATTTGTATTTTCTGTTTGTGTGTAGATCATTGTGTATGTTTTTTACGTGGGTCACCATGTTTGGTTTGAAGGAGTCTTTTTGGAAACAGAAAAGCGACAGTTTGAGAGAGAGTTCCAGCTGAGACGTTTGACTCGAGTGGTTCCATTGGATCCACCGAAGGTTTCAGTACCACCCCCCCCCCCCCCCCACACCCCGTCTTTCTCCGAGAACTCTTGTGTCTTTAGTGTGTTTTTGTGGTGTCGACACGATGAATTGTACGAGGCGAGAAGTTCAAACCCCGCCTGCTTTCACTCCTCCGCAATCACCCGGCCAATCACGGCGTAACATGGATGAGATGTGTAACATGGTTTGAAGCTGGCCGCGGCCTCCAGTTGTCCACTTCCCCACCTCCTGTACAGTGGACCTGACTGGTGAATCCTGCTGTGGAGTCCGAACAGCTTTCCCACGTCAAGGATCCTGCAGGAACCCTGCCACCACAGAACTCAGTCAAAGCCTGTGATCTTTGTCACATTATAAGATGTCTGAACAACCACTGGACATTTCTGTGACATGTTCTGGATAGTCACTCTACTTTGTACTGCAGGGACGTGGAATAGAAGACAACATTTATTTGATTTTCTCTTGAAAAACTCAAAGCACTAAAGCTGCAATAAAATGTGTAGACCGGGACCAGAATGACTTGACAGTATAATAGTCTCTGTACATATAATCTACTAACTCCAAGTGGTTGTAGTGTTAAGCTAATCTTTACAACATCACCTCTTGGGACAAACTTTACATGTTCGGTCCCAGCACCATTCAAGGCTTTAAGAATATGAAAATCACCAGCAGGTTCTTTGTTCTGTCCACCACCTTTGTATCAAACATTGCCGCCTCTAGGGGGGGCTGTGGAGTGTAGCAGTGCAGCAGTGTGTTTTCCTAGTTATGGTCCCACCTGTGCAGATCATTCTCATCATGTACTGTCGTGGTCGAGCTTTGGGCTTCGGATGTGGTTATGTTCAGCCTGCTATCACCAGCACTTAAACCAGGACCCAGCAACTAAAAGTGGGAAGACATTTAATGCACTTATATATAGAAAAGGGCATAATGTTGTAATTACCCATGAAATACTAAGAAAAGAAAGTTCGCCTGGGCTGTGGAGTGTATAAATCAACCTTGGGCCATGTTGAGAAAAAAAAGCTGGAAAACAGTTTTAAGTTTGGAGAGAGCTGTAGAGGAAACAGCCACATCGTCTTCAAGAACAGCTTTTGGCCTGCGTGTGCTCACAGGAACATCTTATAATTGAATAGTGAGCAAAATGTTAAAGGCAGAAGGTAAAGTGTTGACTATTAGTATGTTCCAATCTTCCAAGCGCCAAGCAGATGAGAACGTAGCCACGAATTAATGAGTGTCTTTTCCAGAACAGTCAGTGTTTTGGCCGTCGTGTAGTTTCCTGATAGAAAACTATACCAGCACTTTTGGAATTTTCTGTGTGCTTGTTGCTTGTTGCCTGATAAATCCACCTCCTGTCAGGTGACAGTACAGCTGACGTGTGGTGATGGATTTCCAGTTAACAAAGCTGAAGTAGCATCTGTGTGTGTGTGTCAGTGGGAACCCTGCGCAGCTCGTGGGCCCCGCCCCCAAACCACTGTGTCAGTAAAACTCCTGAAAACCCTCTGTTTGTTGTCTCAGCTAGAAATGCTTTGTGTAATTTACACTTGTGACAATTTTTGTATCAAAAGCATTTTTATATAATAAAGGTTCTATTTTAAGGAATGTTGTGTCTGTGTCTGCTTTGAGGTGAAGTTTCCTTTACAAATCAGTACATGAATTAACTGAGCTCTAATCAGCAGTAATCACAGTAGAGTGAGATCTAGTAGAGGTAGTTGTAGTATTTGGTTCTGACATGTCAGTGTAGGAAAATATATGGAACTAATAAGATTAATGATTACAAACCATGGCTGTAAACCAGCATGCATAGTACCTAAATGGAATGCAGCTGTAATTAATCTCGTGGACACAATGGATAATGAAATAAAGGCAACAATAATGCAGAGTGAATGCAATAAATAAAAAGAAAACCTTTGGGAAAGTTGATTTCACAGTGTGAATGTTGGCCTAATATTTGAGATCATTGTGCTGGAAAACAAATCATGGAATAAACGACAACAAAAAATAAAGAAGTAACGGGCTCGTCCGGGATTTGAACCCGGGACCTCTCGCACCCAAAGCGAGAATCATACCCCTAGACCAACGAGCCGCCATGTTAGTACATAGAGATGTAAAGCCTTTAAACCTGTACACATCCCTGTGTGAGCTTGTTGATGGAGTAATACTGTCATCTACTGGTGCAACATGGTCATCGCGGTGTAATGCTTTTTACGATTAGTGTCAACATTATCACCTGGTCGAAGGTTGTAACTTAAAACAGATTTTTACTGAACCAAATTAGAAAAGACAAGGATCCACCAAACCTGACGCAACTCTTTCCTGTAGACTTGTCCACTGAGACTTTTTTAAAATGTATTTACCACATTTATTACTTTTTCCACATTTCTCAGTCTCTACGAGCTTATAATACAATACGCTTTTAATTTATATATTTTATTTCATTGGGGTCCAAGCAGCTTCGCTGCGAGGAACCCATTGTGTTTGTTAGTCTTCTTCTTCTTCTTCTTCTTCCGCCGTGGGAGAACGTGTGGTAAAAAGTTGTGAAATTTGGCACATTGTTAATATTAATTTGACCGAGTAACATGTCGGCACTTAACACGGTCAAAGTTTTATGTACATTTGTGCACATAACTGTTGAACCGTTTGTCCGATTTTTAAAAACACCGTTGGAATCCTTGGATCATCTACGTCATAATGCGTCATGATAGATTTTCCGCCATCTTGGATTTTTTTGAAAGCGAAACGAAATTTTCAGCGGTCACAAATTTTGTCTGATTCTCACGAAAAGAGGCACAGACTATCTTCAGACAGTTGCACACAAAAATTACTTGCTGCATATTTCAATTTCAGCTTTGTTTCCCCGATACAGCCAGTCGAAATTATATTTATATTCGATTTGAGTTCCTGTCTCGGGAACGCTTTGGTGCAACGAAACCAACTTTGGCCGCAACGAAACCAACTTTGGCCGCATGCTTCGTGACCACGTCCCGAGGGAACAGGACGAATTTTGGTCCGTGTAAAATAAAATAAAAAGTGCTTATTTTATCTTTGTTTTAAAATACAAAAAAAAACCCAAACAAAAACAAAATTGAAATACGAGGCATTTTACTTTTTGTGGGTCTGAAGGGAGTCCTCGAAATTTCAAAATTTCTTAGATTTTCTTTCTCTACTTAGCGTAATAAAATATAAAATCACGAAGAGGCAGAAAGGAAAGAGGACCGTTTCCTCGTGTCCAGAGACCGGATGTTATTGTTTTCGTCTTATTTTATTTCATGGAGACCTGCTGTCTACTACCGGCTGCAGGATTTTCGCCACCTACTGTTTTATACTTTATACTTTATTTATAAACATCTCGTGTGTGGGCGAACGGCGGAATCCAGCGGCCAGGAAGGAGAAGAAGCCCAGTTCCTGTCAGAGCGGCGCGCCCATCCAAAATGTCCGTGGAACCTTACAGCCAGGTTATTTTAGCCACGGCTAAACAAGGCCTTTCTTCTGCAGAAACCTCTGCACGAATTTAACAAGACGGCGGGGCCAGAAGAGGATTTTCTGCAAGAAATATCATAAAGTTTTGTGCTGCAGTTTAACGGGACTGCCCGACACGCATTCGGAGTTGGAGTTGGCGAAAGCCATAGCTGAGGTATGAATCTCGTTGTGCCACACATGTAATTTTATGCCCATTCATCGCTACTGTAAGGAATCGCTGGTGTCCTTATTGGTGCAGATGTGTTCAGTCTGATTGGATGTTGTATTATTCCCTGCGTTAGAAGTCTCACTGTAAGGTCTGTTGATAGGTCAGTCACACACCAGATGGCCTCTCTGGCTGAGACTCGTCTTCTGTCAGATGTTGATGTTTAGGTTTTGAGTTTTTGTGTTTTCCCTCAGCTTGCTATCAACCTAAGGACATCTGTGTCCTACAAAAACAGCTAAATTAATATTTTCACATATATCAGCTAATGATGTGTCTACTTAAACCTAAAGGAATGTAGTCACTGATGATATGATAAATTTGTATATACTTTAGTGTGAGACAGTTACTGTCTAAAGAAGTTTATTTCACTTCTCGTCAGGAAGAAAGTATTTTTCCACCACACTTAGTACATAGTGAGTACGGAAAGTATTCAGACCCCCTTAAATTTTTCACTCTGTTATATTGCAGTCACTTGCTAAAAGCATTTAAGTTCCTGTATTGACAGAGAAACAATTGTTGAAATTTTTGCAGATTTATTAAAAAAAAAGAAAAACTGAAATCACACAGCCATAAGTATTCAGACCCTTTGCTCAGTATTTAGTAGAAGCTCCCTTTGAGCTAATACAGCCATGAGTCTTTTTGGGAATGATGCAACAAGTTTTTCACAGCTGGGTTTGGGGATCTTCTGCCATTCCTCCTTGCAGATCCTCTCCAGTTCTGTCAGGTTGGATGGTGAACATTGGTGGACAGCCATTTTCAGGTCTCTCCAGAGATGCTCAATTGGGTTTAAGTCAGGGCTCTGGCTGGGCCGTTCAAGAACAGTCACGGAGTTGTCCTGAAGCCACTCCTTTGTTATTTTAGCTGTGTGCTTAGGGTCATTGTCTTGTTGGAAGGTGAACCTTCGGCCCAGTCTGAGGTCCTGAGCACTCTGGAGAAGGTTTTTGTCCAGGATATCCCTGTACTTGGCCACATTCATCTTTCCTTCGATTGCAACCCGTCGTCCTGTCCCTGCAGCTGAAAAACACCCGAACAGCATGATGCTGCCACCACCATGCTTCACTGTTGGGACTGTATTGGACAGGTGATGAGCAGTGCCTGGTTTTCTCCACACATACCGCTTAGAATTAAGGCTAGAAAGTTCTATCTTGGTCCTTCAGGTGTTTTTTAGCAAACTCCATGCAGGCTTTCATGTGTCTTGCACTGAGGAGAGGCTTCCGTCGGGCCACTCTGCCATGACTGGTGGAGGGCTGCAGTGATGGTTGACTTTCTAGAACTTTCTCCCATCTCCCGACTGCATCTCTGGAGCTCAGCCACAGTGATCTTTGGGTTCTTCTTTACCTCTCTCACAAAGGCTCTTCTCCCCTGATTGCTCAGTTTGGCACACACATGGAATCCTTAAATTCCATTTAAGATTATGGAGGCCACTGTGCTCTTAGGAACCTTAAGTGCAGCAGAAAATTTTTTTGTACCCTTGGCCAGATCTGTGCCTTGCCACAATTCTGTCTCTGAGCTCTTCAGGCAGTTCCTTTGACCTCATGATTCTCATTTGCTCTGACACACACTGTGAGCTGTAAGGTCTTATATAGACAGGTGTATGGCCTTCCTAATCAAGTCCAATCAGTATAATCAAACACAGCTGGACTCCAATGAAGGTGTAGAACCATCTCAAGGATGAACAGAAGAAATGGACAGCACCCGAGTTAAATATATGAGGGTCACAGCAAAGGGTCTGAATACTTATGGCCGTGTGATATTTCAGTTTTTCTTTTTTAATAAAAATGCAAAAATTTCAACAATTTTGTGTTTCTCTGTCAATATGGGGCGCTGTGTGTACATTAATGAGGAAATAAAAAGAACTTAAATGATTTTAGCAAATGGCTGCAATATAACAAAGAGTGAAAAATTTAAGGGGGTTTCCGTACCCACTGTATATACATATCGTCTGTGATAAAGGATATGAGAAAGCTTTGTAGATTCAAACAGAAAGGATTTTGTTAAAGCTCAAGGTCTTAGATACATCATACTAAATTTGACAATTAATGAAACAATTTTTTTCCTGAATAGCAGCCGTACAAATTTTCAAGAAAAGATCACTTGCATAATAATTTGGCACACAGTGTAGACTCCATTATTTAGTTTTGTCTTGTATCTGTACTCCTACCACTTGGAGTGGCAGGAGCTAAACATTTGAACATCAGTTGTGTTAGCTTGGGTGTGCTAACTAAGTAGCACACTGAGTTGCAGTATCTGGCATTTAAATGATACCATGGTGGTCGACAGCTTCAAGTACCTGGGTGTTCACCTCAACAATAAACTGGACTGGATGCACAACACTGATGCCCTGCACAAGAGGGGCCAAAGTTGCCTCCACCTTCTGAGGAGACTGAGCTCCTTTGGAGTGTGCAGGTCTCTTCTCAAGACTTCTAAAGACTGTAGTAGCCTCCGCTGCTGGGGAGCGGGCAGCACAGACAGAGACAGGAAGAGACTGAACAAGTTGGTCAGGAGGGCCAGCTCTGTCTGAGGCTGCCTGCTGGACACTGTGGAGGAGGTGGATGAGAGGAGGATGTTAGCCAAGCTGGCATCCATTATGGACAACACCTCTCACCCCCTGCGCCAGACTGTGGAAACACTGAGCAGCTCCTTCAGCGGCAGACTTAGACATCCACAATGGAGGAAGGAGCGCTACCGCAGGTTCTTCATTCCCTCTGCTGTCAGACTGTAAAACTCAACTGTGTGGTTGTAAACTGGTCTGGTCTAACATTTCGTTTGTCCATGTGGGACTGCATATATATATATATATAATTTTTATTTTTAGTTTTTTCTCTCTCCCACAGGATCCTACTCTTCACCCCTCCATCATCATGTAAATTTGTATATTACCAGTTTTAATAGTTTTTACTGTTTTTGTATGTTGTGTACTGGTTTTTTGTATCTTTAATTTCTTTTTTCTTTAGATTGTAAATGTTATTTTTTTGCACATTGTTACTTATACTTGAATCGCATGCACACTTCTGCACTTTCCTATCCTATCCTTTATCCTGCTTTTGCTTGTGAGCTGTCTAACAAGTGAATTTCCCCGCTGTGGGATCAATAAAGTGCTATCTTATCCTATCTTATCTTATCTTATATCAGTTAAATTCTGTAAAATATGACTTTTTTTGGCCGATTTTAACGCCTTACTATACTATGACGTTTTTTATGACATTTTGAGGTGAAAAAATTTTTTGAATTTTTTTGTCAGAGTTTGATGCCTTACTATACTATGACGTTTTTTATGACATTTTGAGGTGAAAAAATTTTTTGAATTTTTTTGTCAGAGTTTGATGCCTTACTATATTATGACGTTTTTTATGACATTTTGAGGTCCAAAAAAAAAAGACTTTTTTTGGCCGATTTTGAGGCCTTACTATACTATGATGTTTTTTATGACATTTTGAGGTCAAAAAAACTTTTGACTTTTTTTGTCCGATTTTGAGGCCTTACTATACTATGACGTTTTTTTATGACATTTTGAGGTAAAAAAAAATGTTGACTTTTTTTGGCCCATTTTGACGCCTTACTATACTATGACGTTTTTTATGACACTTTGAGGCCGAAAATTTTTTTGACTTTTTTTGTCCGAAAAAAACGGCATACTATACTATGACGTTTTTTATGACATTTTGAGGTCAAAATTTTTTGTGACTTTTTTCGGCCCATTTTGACGCCTTACTATACTATGACGTTTTTTATGACATTTTGAGGTCAAAAAAATTTTGTCTTTTTTTGTCCGATTTTGACGCCTTACTATACTATGACGTTTTTTATGACACTTTGAGGTCAAAAAAACTTTTGACTTTTTTTGTCCGATTTTGAGGCCTTACTATACTATGACGTTTTTTTATGACATTTTGAGGTAAAAAAAAATGTTGACTTTTTTTGGCCCATTTTGACGCCTTACTATACTATGACGTTTTTTATGACATTTTGAGGTAAAAAAAAATTTTGACTTTTTTTGGCCGATTTTGATGCCTTACTATACTATGACGTTTTTTATGACATTTTGAGGTCAAAAAAAATTTTGACTTTTTTTGCCCGAAAAAAACGCCATACTATACTATGACGTTTTTTATGACATTTTGAGGTAAAAAAAAATTTTGACTTTTTTTGTCCGAAAAAAACGCCATACTATACTATGACCTTTTTTATGACATTTTGAGGTAAAAAAAATTTTTGACTTTTTTTGGCCGATTTTGATGCCTTACTATACTATGACGATTTTTATGACATTTTGAGGTCGAAAAAAATTTTGACTTTTTTTGTCCGAAAAAAGCGCCATACTATACTATGACGATTTTTATGACATTTTGAGGCCGAAAAAAATTTTGACTTTTTTTGCCCGAAAAAAACGCCATACTATACTATGACGTTTTTTATGACATTTTGAGGTCAAAAAAAATTTTGACTTGTTTTTGTCCGAAAAAAACGCCATACTATACTATGACCTTTTTTATGACATTTTGAGGTCAAAAAAAATTTTGACTTTTTTTGCCCGAAAAAAACGCCATACTATACTATGACATTTTTAATGACATTTTGAGGTAAAAAAATTTTTTGACTTTTTTTGTCCGAAAAAAACGCCATACTATACTATGAGCTTTTTTATGACATTTTGAGGTCGAAAAAAATTTTGACTTTTTTTGCCTGAAAAAAACGCCATACTATACTATGACGTTTTTTATGACATTTTGAGGTCAAAAAAAATTTTGACTTTTTTTGTCCGATTTTTAGGCCTTACTATACTATGACGTTTTTTATGACATTTTGAGGCCGAAAAATTTTTGACTTTTTTTGTCCGAAAAAAACGCCATACTATACTATGACCTTTTTTATGACATTTTGAGGTCGAAAAAAATTTTGACTTTTTTTGCCCGAAAAAAACGCCATACTATACTATGACGTTTTTTATGACATTTTGAGGTCAAAAAAAATTGTGACTTTTTTTGCCCGAAAAAAACGCCATACTATACTATGACCTTTTTTATGACATTTTGAGGCCGAAAAAAATTTTGACTTTTTTTGCCCGAAAAAAACGCCATACTATACTATGACGTTTTTTATGACATTTTGAGGCCGAAAAAAATTTTTACTTTTTTTTTCCGAAAAAAGCGCCATACTATACTATGACGATTTTTATGACATTTTGAGGTCGAAAAAAATTTTGACTTTTTTTGTCCGAAAAAAGCGCCATACTATACTATGACGATTTTTATGACATTTTGAGGCCGAAAAAAATTTTGACTTTTTTTGCCCGAAAAAAACGCCATACTATACTATGACGTTTTTTATGACATTTTGTGGTCAAAAAATTTTTTGACTTTTTTTGTCCGAAAAAAACGCCTTACTATACTATGACGTTTTTTATGACATTTTGAGGTAAAAAAATTTTTTGACTTTTTTTGGCCGATTTTGACGCCTTACTATACTATGACGTTTTTTATGACATTTTGAGGCCGAAAAAATTTGTGACTTTTTTTGTCCGAAAAAAACGCCATACTATACTATGACCTTTTTTATGACATTTTGAGGTCGAAAAAAATTTTGACTTTTTTTGCCCGAAAAAAACGCCATACTATACTATGACGTTTTTTATGACATTTTGAGGCCGAAAAAAATTTTTACTTTTTTTTCCGAAAAAAGCGCCATACTATACTATGACGATTTTTATGACATTTTGAGGTCGAAAAAAATTTTGACTTTTTTTGTCCGAAAAAAGCGCCATACTATACTATGACGATTTTTATGACATTTTGAGGCCGAAAAAAATTTTGACTTTTTTTGCCCGAAAAAAACGCCATACTATACTATGACGTTTTTTATGACATTTTGTGGTCAAAAAATTTTTTGACTTTTTTTGTCCGAAAAAAACGCCTTACTATACTATGACGTTTTTTATGACATTTTGAGGTAAAAAAATTTTTTGACTTTTTTTGGCCGATTTTGACGCCTTACTATACTATGACGTTTTTTATGACATTTTGAGGCCGAAAAAATTTGTGACTTTTTTTGTCCGAAAAAAACGCCATACTATACTATGACCTTTTTTATGACATTTTGAGGTCGAAAAAAATTTTGACTTTTTTTGCCCGAAAAAAACGCCATACTATACTATGACGTTTTTTATGACATTTTGAGGTCAAAAAAAATTTTGACTTTTTTTGTCCGATTTTTACGCCTTACTATACTATGACGTTTTTTATGATATTTTGAGGCCGAAAAAATTTTTGACTTTTTTTGTCCGAAAAAAACGCCATACTATACTATGACGTTTTTTATGACATTTTGAGGTCAAAAATTTTTTTGACTTTTTTTGCCCGAAAAAAACGCCTTACTATACTATGACGTTTTTTATGACATTTTGAGGTAAAAAAAAATTTTGACTTTTTTTGGCCGATTTTGACGCCTTACTATACTATCACGTTTTTTATGACATTTTGAGGTCGAAAAAATTTTTGACTTTATTTGTCCGAAAAAAACGCCATACTATACTATGACGTTTTTTTATGACATTTTGAGGTCAAAAAATTTTTTGACTTTTTTTGCCCGAAAAAAACGCCTTACTATACTATGACGTTTTTTATGACATTTTGAGGTTAAAAAAAATTTTGACTTTTTTTGTCCGATTTTTACGCCTTACTATACTATGACGATTTTTATGACATTTTGAGGCCGAAAAAAATTTTGACTTTTTTTGCCCGAAAAAAACGCCATACTATACTATGACCTTTTTTATGACATTTTGAGGTCAAAAATTTTTTTGACTTTTTTTGTCCGAAAAAAACGCCTTACTATACTATGACGTTTTTTATGACATTTTGAGGTCAAAAAAAATTTTGACTTTTTTTGTCCGAAAAAAACGCCTTACTATACTATGACGTTTTTTATGACATTTTGAGGCCGAAAAAATTTTTTGACTTTTTTTGTCCGAAAAAAACGCCATACTATACTATGACGTTTTTTATGACATTTTGAGGCCGGAAAAAATTTTGACTTTTTTTTTCCGAAAAAAGCGCCATACTATACTATGACGATTTTTATGACATTTTGAGGTAAAAAAAATTTTTGACTTTTTTTGTCCGAAAAAAGCGCCATACTATACTATGACGTTTTTTATGACATTTTGAGGTAAAAAAAATTTTTGACTTCTTTTGCCCGAAAAAAACGCCATACTATACTATGACGTTTTTTATGACATTTTGAGGTCAAAAAAATTTTTGACTTTTTTTGCCCGAAAAAAACGCCATACTATACTATGACGTTTTTTATGACATTTTGAGGCCGAAAAATTTTTTGACTTTTTTTGTCCGAAAAAAACGCCATACTATACTATGACGTTTTTTATGACATTTTGAGGCCGAAATTTTTTTTTGACTTTTTTTGCCCGAAAAAAACGCCATACTATACTGTGATGTTTTTTATGACATTTTGAGGTCAAAAAAAATTTTGACTTTTTTCGTCCGATTTTTACGCCTTACTATACTATGACATTTTTTATGACATTTTGAGGCCGAAAAAAATTTTGACTTTTTTTGCCCGAAAAAAACGCCATACTATACTATGACATTTTTTATGACATTTTGAGGCCGAAAAAATTTTTGACTTTTTTTGTCCGAAAAAAGCGCCATACTATACTATGACGATTTTTATGACATTTTGAGGCCGCAAAAAATTTTGACTTTTTTTGTCCGAAAAAAGCGCCATACTATACTATGACGTTTTTTATGACATTTTGAGGTAAAAAATTTTTTTGACTTCTTTTGCCCGAAAAAAACGCCATACTATACTATGACGTTTCTTATGACATTTTGAGGTCAAAAAAAATTTTGACTTTTTTTGCCCGAAAAAAACGCCATACTATACTATGACATTTTTTATGACATTTTGAGGCCGAAAAAAATTTTGACTTTTTTTGTCCGAAAAAAACGCCATACTATACTATGACGTTTTTTATGACATTTTGAGGCCGAAAATTTTTTTTGACTTTTTTTGGCCGAAAAAAACGCCATACTATACTATGATGTTTTTATGACATTTTGAGGTCAAAAAAAATTTTGACTTTTTTCGTCCGATTTTTACGCCTTACTATACTATGACGTTTTTTATGACATTTTGAGGTAAAAATTTTTTTTGACTTTTTTTGCCCGAAAAAAACGCCATACTATACTATCACCTTTTTTATGACATTTTGAGGCCGAAAAAAATTTTGACTTTTTTTGCCTGAAAAAAACGCCATACTATACTATGACGTTTTTTATGACATTTTGAGGCCGAAAAAATTTTTTACTTTTTTTTGTCCGAAAAAAACGCCATACTATACTATGACCTTTTTTATGACATTTTGAGGTCAAAAAAAATTTTGACTTTTTTTGCCCGAAAAAAACGCCATACTATACTATGACGTTTTTTATGACATTTTGAGGTAAAAAAAAATTTTGACTTTTTTTGTCCGAAAAAAACGCCATACTATACTATGACCTTTTTTATGACATTTTGAGGTCGAAAAATATTTTGACTTTTTTTGCCTGAAAAAAACGCCATACTATACTATGACGTTTTTTATGACATTTTGAGGTCAAAAAAAATTTTGACTTTTTTTGTCCGAAAAAAACGCCATACTATACTATGACGTTTTTTATGACATTTTGAGGTAAAAAAAAATGTTGACTTTTTTTGTCCGAAAAAAACGCCATACTATACTATGACCTTTTTTATGACATTTTGAGGTCGAAAAAAATTTTGACTTTTTTTGCCTGAAAAAAACGCCATACTATACTATGACGTTTTTTATGACATTTTGAGGTCAAAAAAAATTTTGACTTTTTTTGTCCGATTTTTACGCCTTACTATACTATGACGTTTTTTATGACATTTTGAGGCCGAAAAAATTTTTGACTTTTTTTGTCGGAAAAAAACGCCATACTATACTATGACGTTTTTTATGACATTTTGAGGTCAAAAATTTTTTTGACTTTTTTTGCCCGAAAAAAACGCCTTATTATACTATGACGTTTTTTATGACATTTTGAGGTAAAAAAAAATTTTGACTTTTTTTGGCCGATTTTGATGCCTTACTATACTATGACGTTTTTTATGACATTTTGAGGTCGAAAAAATTTTTGACTTTATTTGTCCGAAAAAAACGCCATACTATACTATGACGTTTTTTATGACATTTTGAGGTCAAAAAATTTTTTGACTTTTTTTGCCCGAAAAAAACGCCTTACTATACTATGACGTTTTTTATGACATTTTGAGGTAAAAAAAAATTTTTGACTTTTTTTGGCCGATTTTGATGCCTTACTATACTATGACGATTTTTATGACATTTTGAGGTCGAAAAAAATTTTGACTTTTTTTGTCCGAAAAAAGCGCCATACTATACTATGACGATTTTTATGACATTTTGAGGCCGAAAAAAATTTTGACTTTTTTTGCCCGAAAAAAACGGCATATTATACTATGACGTTTTTTATGACATTTTGAGGTCAAAAAAAATTTTGACCTTTTTTGTCCGAAAAAAACGCCATACTATACTATGACGTTTTTTATGACATTTGAGGCCGAAAAAAATTTTGACTTCTTTTGCCCGAAAAAAACGCCATACTATACTATGACGTTTTTTATGACATTTTGAGGCCGAAAAAATTTTTGACTTTTTTTGTCTGAAAAAAAACGCCATACTATACTATGACCTTTTTTATGACATTTTGAGGTCGAAAAAAATTTTGACTTTTTTTGCCTGAAAAAAACGCCATACTATACTATGACGTTTTTTATGACTTTTGAGGTAAAAAAAAATTTTGACTTTTTTTGTCGGAAAAAAACGCCATACTATACTATGACGTTTTTTATGACATTTTGAGGTCAAAAATTTTTTTGACTTTTTTTGCCCGAAAAAAACGCCTTATTATACTATGACGTTTTTTATGACATTTTGAGGTCAAAAATTTTTTTGACTTTTTTTGCCCGAAAAAAACGCCTTATTATACTATGACGTTTTTTATGACATTTTGAGGTAAAAAAAATTTTTGACTTTTTTTGGCCGATTTTGATGCCTTACTATACTATGACGTGTTTTATGACATTTTGAGGTCAAAAATTTTTTTGACTTTTTTTGCCCGAAAAAAACGCCTTACTATACTATGACGTTTTTTATGACATTTTGAGGTAAATAAATTTTTTGACTTTTTTTGGCCGATTTTGATGCCTTACTATACTATGACGATTTTTATGACATTTTGAGGTCGAAAAAAATTTTGACTTTTTTTGTCCGAAAAAAGCGCCATACTATACTATGACGATTTTTATGACATTTTGAGGCCGAAAAAAATTTTGACTTTTTTTGCCCGAAAAAAACGCCATATTATACTATGACGTTTTTTATGACATTTTGAGGTCAAAAAAAATTTTGACTTTTTTTGTCCGAAAAAAACGCCATACTATACTATGACGTTTTTTATGACATTTGAGGCCGAAAAAAATTTTGACTTCTTTTGCCCGAAAAAAACGCCATACTATACTATGACGTTTTTTATGACATTTTGAGGCCGAAAAAAATTTTGACTTTTTTTGTCCGAAAAAAACGCCATACTATACTATGACGTTTTTTATGACATTTTGAGGTAAAAAAAAATTTTGACTTTTTTTGGCCGATTTTGATGCCTTACTATACTATGACGTTTTTTATGACATTTTGAGGTCGAAAAAAATTTTGACTTTATTTGTCCGAAAAAAACGCCATACTATACTATGACGTTTTTTATGACATTTTGAGGCCGAAAAAAATTTTGACTTTTTTTGTCCGAAAAAAACGCCATACTATACTATGACGTTTTTTATGACATTTTGAGGCCGAAAAAATTTTTGACTTTTTTTGTCCGAAAAAAACGCCTTACTATACTATGACGTTTTTTATGACATTTTGAGGCCGAAAAAAATTTTTACTTTTTTTGTCCGAAAAAAACGCCATACTATACTATGACGTTTTTTATGACATTTTGAGGCCGAAAAAAATTTTGACTTTTTTTGTCCGAAAAAAACGCCATACTATACTATGACCTTTTTTATGACATTTTGAGGCCGAAAATTTTTTTTGACTTTTTTTGGCCGAAAAAAACGCCTTACTATACTATGACGTTTTTTATGACATTTTGAGGCCGAAAAAAATTTTGACTTTTTTTGTCCGAAAGAAACGCCTTACTATACTATGACGTTTTTTATGACATTTTGAGGCTGAAAAATTTTTTGACTTTTTTTGCCCGAAAAAAACGCCATACTATACTATGACGTTTTTTATGACATTTTGAGGTCAAAAAAAATTTTGACTTTTTTTGCCTGAAAAAAACGCCATACTATACTATGACCTTTTTTATGACATTTTGAGGTCGAAAAAAATTTTGACTTTTTTTGCCTGAAAAAAACGCCATACTATACTATGACGTTTTTTATGACATTTTGAGGTCAAAAAAATTTTTGACTTTTTTTGCCTGAAAAAAACGCCATACTATACTATGACCTTTTTTATGACATTTTGAGGTCGAAAAAAATTTTGACTTTTTTTGCCTGAAAAAAACGCCATACTATACTATGACGTTTTTTATGACATTTTGAGGTCAAAAAAAATTTTGACTTTTTTTGTCCGATTTTTACGCCTTACTATACTATGACGTTTTTTATGACATTTTGAGGCCGAAAAATTTTTTTACTTTTTTTGTCCGAAAAAAACGCCATACTATACTATGACGTTTTTTATGACATTTTGAGGTCAAAAATTTTTTTGACTTTTTTTGCCCGAAAAAAACGCCTTACTATACTATGACGTTTTTTATGACATTTTGAGGTAAAAAAAAATTTTGACTCTTTTTGCCCGAAAAAAACGCCATACTATACTATGACGTTTTTTATGACATTTTGAGGCCGAAAAAAATTTTGACTTGTTTTTGTCCGAAAAAAACGCCATACTATACTATGACCTTTTTTATGACATTTTGAGGTCAAAAAAAATTTTGACTTTTTTTGCCCGAAAAAAACGCCATACTATACTATGACGTTTTTTATGACATTTTGAGGTCAAAAAAATTTTTGACTTTTTTTGTCTGAAAAAAACGCCATACTATACTATGACGTTTTTTATGACATTTTGAGGTCGAAAAAAATTTTGACTTTTTTTGCCTGAAAAAAACGCCATACTATACTATGACGTTTTTTATGACATTTTGAGGTAAAAAAAAATTTTGACTTTTTTTGTCCGAAAAAAACGCCATACTATACTATGACGTTTTTTATGACATTTTGAGGTCAAAAAAAATTTTGACTTTTTTTGTCCGAAAAAAACGCCATACTATACTATGACGTTTTTTATGACATTTGAGGCCGAAAAAAATTTTGACTTCTTTTGCCCGAAAAAAACGCCATACTATACTATGACGTTTTTTATGACATTTTGAGGCCGAAAAAAATTTTGACTTTTTTTGTCCGAAAAAAACGCCATACTATACTATGACGTTTTTTATGACATTTTGAGGTAAAAAAAAATTTTGACTTTTTTTGGCCGATTTTGATGCCTTACTATACTATGACGTTTTTTATGACATTTTGAGGTCGAAAAAATTTTTGACTTTTTTTGGCCGAAAAAAACGCCTTACTATACTATGACGTTTTTTATGACATTTTGAGGCCGAAAAAAATTTTGACTTTTTTTGGCCGAAAAAAACGCCTTACTATACTATGACGTTTTTTATGACATTTTGAGGCCGAAAAAAATTTTGACTTTTTTTGTCCGAAAAAAACGCCATACTATACTATGACGTTTTTTATGACATTTTGAGGTAAAAAAAAATTTTGACTTTTTTTGGCCGATTTTGATGCCTTACTATACTATGACGTTTTTTATGACATTTTGAGGTCGAAAAAATTTTTGACTTTTTTTGGCCGAAAAAAACGCCTTACTATACTATGACGTTTTTTATGACATTTTGAGGCCGAAAAAAATTTTGACTTTTTTTGTCCGAAAGAAACGCCTTACTATACTATGACGTTTTTTATGACATTTTGAGGCTGAAAAATTTTTTGACTTTTTTTGCCCGAAAAAAACGCCATACTATACTATGACGTTTTTTATGACATTTTGAGGTCAAAAAAAATTTTGACTTTTTTTGCCTGAAAAAAACGCCATACTATACTATGACGTTTTTTATGACATTTTGAGGCCAAAAAAAATTTTGACTTTTTTTGTCCGATTTTTACGCCTTACTATACTATGACGTTTTTTATGACATTTTGAGGCCGAAAATTTTTTTTACTTTTTTTGTCCGAAAAAAACGCCATACTATACTATGACGTTTTTTATGACATTTTGAGGTCAAAAATTTTTTTGACTTTTTTTGCCCGAAAAAAACGCCTTACTATACTATGACGTTTTTTATGACATTTTGAGGTAAAAAAAAATTTTGACTCTTTTTGCCCGAAAAAAACGCCATACTATACTATGACGTTTTTTATGACATTTTGAGGCCGAAAAAAATTTTGACTTGTTTTTGTCCGAAAAAAACGCCATACTATACTATGACCTTTTTTATGACATTTTGAGGTCAAAAAAAATTTTGACTTTTTTTGCCCGAAAAAAACGCCATACTATACTATGACGTTTTTTATGACATTTTGAGGTCAAAAAAATTTTTGACTTTTTTTGTCTGAAAAAAACGCCATACTATACTATGACGTTTTTTATGACATTTTGAGGTCGAAAAAAATTTTGACTTTTTTTGCCTGAAAAAAACGCCATACTATACTATGACGTTTTTTATGACATTTTGAGGTAAAAAAAATTTTTGACTTTTTTTGTCGGAAAAAAACGCCATACTATACTATGACGTTTTTTATGACATTTTGAGGTCAAAAAAAATTTTGACTTTTTTTGCCTGAAAAAAACGCCATACTATACTATGACGTTTTTTATGACATTTTGAGGTCAAAAAAAATTTTGACTTTTTTTGTCCGATTTTTACGCCTTACTATACTATGACGTTTTTTATGACATTTTGAGGCCGAAAATTTTTTTTACTTTTTTTGTCCGAAAAAAACGCCATACTATACTATGACGTTTTTTATGACATTTTGAGGTCAAAAATTTTTTTGACTTTTTTTGCCCGAAAAAAACGCCTTACTATACTATGACGTTTTTTATGACATTTTGAGGTAAAAAAAAATTTTGACTCTTTTTGCCCGAAAAAAACGCCATACTATACTATGACGTTTTTTATGACATTTTGAGGCCGAAAAAAATTTTGACTTGTTTTTGTCCGAAAAAAACGCCATACTATACTATGACCTTTTTTATGACATTTTGAGGTCAAAAAAAATTTTGACTTTTTTTGCCCGAAAAAAACGCCATACTATACTATGACGTTTTTTATGACATTTTGAGGTCAAAAAAATTTTTGACTTTTTTTGTCTGAAAAAAACGCCATACTATACTATGACGTTTTTTATGACATTTTGAGGTCGAAAAAAATTTTGACTTTTTTTGCCTGAAAAAAACGCCATACTATACTATGACGTTTTTTATGACATTTTGAGGTAAAAAAAATTTTTGACTTTTTTTGTCGGAAAAAAACGCCATACTATACTATGACGTTTTTTATGACATTTTGAGGTCAAAAATTTTTTTGACTTTTTTTGCCCGAAAAAAACGCCTTATTATACTATGACGTTTTTTATGACATTTTGAGGTCAAAAATTTTTTTGACTTTTTTTGCCCGAAAAAAACGCCTTATTATACTATGACGTTTTTTATGACATTTTGAGGTAAAAAAAAATTTTGACTTTTTTTGGCCGATTTTGATGCCTTACTATACTATGACGTGTTTTATGACATTTTGAGGTCAAAAATTTTTTTGACTTTTTTTGCCCGAAAAAAACGCCTTACTATACTATGACGTTTTTTATGACATTTTGAGGTAAATAAATTTTTTGACTTTTTTTGGCCGATTTTGATGCCTTACTATACTATGACGATTTTTATGACATTTTGAGGTCGAAAAAAATTTTGACTTTTTTTGTCCGAAAAAAGCGCCATACTATACTATGACGTTTTTTATGACATTTTGAGGTCAAAAAAAATTTTGACTTTTTTTGCCTGAAAAAAACGCCATACTATACTATGACCTTTTTTATGACATTTTGAGGTCGAAAAAAATTTTGACTTTTTTTGCCTGAAAAAAACGCCATACTATACTATGACGTTTTTTATGACATTTTGAGGTCAAAAAAAATTTTGACTTTTTTTGTCCGATTTTTACGCCTTACTATACTATGACGTTTTTTATGACATTTTGAGGCCGAAAAATTTTTTTACTTTTTTTGTCCGAAAAAAACGCCATACTATACTATGACGTTTTTTATGACATTTTGAGGTCAAAAATTTTTTTGACTTTATTTGTCCGAAAAAAACGCCATACTATACTATGACGTTTTTTATGACATTTTGAGGCCGAAAAAATTTTTGACTTTTTTTGTCCGAAAAAAACGCCTTACTATACTATGACGTTTTTTATGACATTTTGAGGCCGAAAAAAATTTTTACTTTTTTTGTCCGAAAAAAACGCCATACTATACTATGACGTTTTTTATGACATTTTGAGGCCGAAAAAAATTTTGACTTTTTTTGTCCGAAAAAAACGCCATACTATACTATGACGTTTTTTATGACATTTGAGGCCGAAAAAAATTTTGACTTCTTTTGCCCGAAAAAAACGCCATACTATACTATGACGTTTTTTATGACATTTTGAGGCCGAAAATTTTTTTTGACTTTTTTTGGCCGAAAAAAACGCCTTACTATACTATGACGTTTTTTATGACATTTTGAGGCCGAAAAAAATTTTGACTTTTTTTGTCCGAAAAAAACGCCATACTATACTATGACGTTTTTTATGACATTTTGAGGCCGAAAAATTTTTTGACTTTTTTTGTCCGAAAAAAACGCCTTACTATACTATGACGTTTTTTATGACATTTTGAGGCCGAAAAAAATTTTTACTTTTTTTGTCCGAAAAAAACGCCATACTATACTATGACGTTTTTTATGACATTTTGAGGCCGAAAAAAATTTTGACTTTTTTTGTCCGAAAAAAACGCCATATTATACTATGACGTTTTTTATGACATTTTGAGGTCAAAAAAAATTTTGACTTTTTTTGTCCGAAAAAAACGCCATACTATACTATGACGTTTTTTATGACATTTTGAGGTAAAAAAAAATTTTGACTTTTTTTGTCGGAAAAAAACGCCATACTATACTATGACGTTTTTTATGACATTTTGAGGTCAAAAATTTTTTTGACTTTTTTTGCCCGAAAAAAACGCCTTATTATACTATGACGTTTTTTATGACATTTTGAGGTCAAAAATTTTTTTGACTTTTTTTGCCCGAAAAAAACGCCTTATTATACTATGACGTTTTTTATGACATTTTGAGGTAAAAAAAAATTTTGACTTTTTTTGGCCGATTTTGATGCCTTACTATACTATGACGTGTTTTATGACATTTTGAGGTCAAAAAATTTTTTGACTTTTTTTGCCCGAAAAAAACGCCTTACTATACTATGACGTTTTTTATGACATTTTGAGGTAAATAAATTTTTTGACTTTTTTTGGCCGATTTTGATGCCTTACTATACTATGACGATTTTTATGACATTTTGAGGTCAAAAAAAATTTTGACTTTTTTTGCCCGAAAAAAACGCCATATTATACTATGACGTTTTTTATGACATTTTGAGGTCAAAAAAAATTTTGACTTTTTTTGTCCGAAAAAAACGCCTTATTATACTATGACGTTTTTTATGACATTTTGAGGTCAAAAAAAATTTTGACTTTTTTTGTCCGAAAAAAACGCCATACTATACTATGACGTTTTTTATGACATTTGAGGCCGAAAAAAATTTTGACTTCTTTTGCCCGAAAAAAACGCCATACTATACTATGACGTTTTTTATGACATTTTGAGGCCGAAAAAAATTTTGACTTTTTTTGTCCGAAAAAAACGCCATACTATACTATGACGTTTTTTATGACATTTTGAGGTAAAAAAAAATTTTGACTTTTTTTGGCCGATTTTGATGCCTTACTATACTATGACGTTTTTTATGACATTTTGAGGTCGAAAAAAATTTTGACTTTATTTGTCCGAAAAAAACGCCATACTATACTATGACGTTTTTTATGACATTTTGAGGCCGAAAAAAATTTTGACTTTTTTTGTCCGAAAAAAACGCCATACTATACTATGACGTTTTTTATGACATTTTGAGGCCGAAAAAATTTTTGACTTTTTTTGTCCGAAAAAAACGCCTTACTATACTATGACGTTTTTTATGACATTTTGAGGCCGAAAAAAATTTTTACTTTTTTTGTCCGAAAAAAACGCCATACTATACTATGACGTTTTTTATGACATTTTGAGGCCGAAAAAAATTTTGACTTTTTTTGTCCGAAAAAAACGCCATACTATACTATGACGTTTTTTATGACATTTGAGGCCGAAAAAAATTTTGACTTCTTTTGCCCGAAAAAAACGCCATACTATACTATGACGTTTTTTATGACATTTTGAGGCCGAAAATTTTTTTTGACTTTTTTTGGCCGAAAAAAACGCCTTACTATACTATGACGTTTTTTATGACATTTTGAGGCCGAAAAAAATTTTGACTTTTTTTGTCCGAAAGAAACGCCTTACTATACTATGACGTTTTTTATGACATTTTGAGGCTGAAAAATTTTTTGACTTTTTTTGCCCGAAAAAAACGCCATACTATACTATGACGTTTTTTATGACATTTTGAGGTCAAAAAAAATTTTGACTTTTTTTGCCTGAAAAAAACGCCATACTATACTATGACCTTTTTTATGACATTTTGAGGTCGAAAAAAATTTTGACTTTTTTTGCCTGAAAAAAACGCCATACTATACTATGACGTTTTTTATGACATTTTGAGGTCAAAAAAAATTTTGACTTTTTTTGTCCGATTTTTACGCCTTACTATACTATGACGTTTTTTATGACATTTTGAGGCCGAAAAATTTTTTTACTTTTTTTGTCCGAAAAAAACGCCATACTATACTATGACGTTTTTTATGACATTTTGAGGTCAAAAATTTTTTTGACTTTTTTTGCCCGAAAAAAACGCCTTACTATACTATGACGTTTTTTATGACATTTTGAGGTAAAAAAAAATTTTGACTCTTTTTGCCCGAAAAAAACGCCATACTATACTATGACGTTTTTTATGACATTTGAGGCCGAAAAAAATTTTGACTTCTTTTGCCCGAAAAAAACGCCATACTATACTATGACGTTTTTTATGACATTTTGAGGCCGAAAAAAATTTTGACTTTTTTTGTCCGAAAAAAACGCCATACTATACTATGACGTTTTTTATGACATTTTGAGGTAAAAAAAAATTTTGACTTTTTTTGGCCGATTTTGATGCCTTACTATACTATGACGTTTTTTATGACATTTTGAGGTCGAAAAAAATTTTGACTTTATTTGTCCGAAAAAAACGCCATACTATACTATGACGTTTTTTATGACATTTTGAGGTAAAAAATTTTTTTGACTTCTTTTGCCCGAAAAAAACGCCTTACTATACTATGACGTTTTTTATGACATTTTGAGGTCAAAAAAAATTTTGACTTTTTTTGTCCGAAAAAAACGCCATACTATACTATGACGTTTTTTATGACATTTTGAGGCCGAAAAAAATTTTTACTTTTTTTGTCCGAAAAAAACGCCATACTATACTATGACGTTTTTTATGACATTTGAGGCCGAAAAAAAATTTGACTTCTTTTGCCCGAAAAAAACGCCATACTATACTATGACGTTTTTTATGACATTTTGAGGCCGAAAAAAATTTTGACTTTTTTTGTCCGAAAAAAACGCCATACTATACTATGACGTTTTTTATGACATTTTGAGGTCAAAAATTTTTTTGACTTCTTTTGCCCGAAAAAAACGCCTTACTATACTATGACGTTTTTTATGACATTTTGAGGTCAAAAAAAATTTTGACTTTTTTTGGCCGATTTTGACGCCTTACTATACTATGCCGTTTTTTATGACATTTTGAGGCCGAAAAAATTTTTGACTTTTTTTACCCAAAAAAAACGCCATGCTATACTATGACGTTTTTTATGACATTTTGAGGTCGAAAAAATTTTTGACTTTTTTTACCCAAAAAAAACGCCATGCTATACTATGACGTTTTTTATGACATTTTGAGGTCAAAAAATTTTTTGACTTTTTTTGCCCGAAAAAAACACCTTACTATACTATGACGTTTTTATGACATTTTGAGGTAAAAAAATTTTTTGACTTTTTTTGGCCGATTTTGACGCCTTACTATTACTATGACGTTTTTTATGACATTTTGAGGCCGAAAAAAATTTTGACTTTTTTTGCCCGAAAAAAACGCCTTACTATACTATGACGTTTTTTATGACATTTTGAGGCCAAAAAATTTTTTGACTTTTTTTGGCCAATTTTGACGCCTTACTATACTATGACGTTTTTTATGACATTTTGAGGTCGAAAAAAATTTTGACTTTTTTTGTCCGAAAAAAACGCCATACTATACTATGAAGTTTTTTATGACATTTTGAGGCCGAAAAAAATTTGACTTTTTTTGCCCGAAAAAAACGCCATACTATACTATGACGTTTTTTATGACATTTTGAGGTCGAAAAAAATTTTGATTTTTTTTGCCAAAAAAAAACACCATACTATACTATGACGTTTTTTATGACATTTTGAGGTCAAAAAATTTTTTGACTTTTTTTGTCCGATTTTGACGCCTTACTATACTATGACGTTTTTTATAACATTTTGAGGTCAAAAAATTTTTTGACTTTTTTTGTCCAATTTTGACGCCTTACTATACTATGACGTTTTTTATAACATTTTGAGGCCAAAAAATTTTTTGACTTTTTTTGGCCAATTTTGACGCCTTACTATACTATGACGTTTTTTATGATATTTTGAGGTCGAAAAAAATTTTGACTTTTTTTGTCCGAAAAAAACGCCATACTATACTATGAAGTTTTTTGACATTTCGAGGCCGAAAAAAATTGACTTTTTTTGCCCGAAAAAAACGCCATACTATACTATGACCTTTTTTATGACATTTTGAGGTTGAAAAAAATTTTGACTTTTTTTGCCAGAAAAAAACACCATACTATACTATGACGTTTTTTATGACATTTTGAGGTTGAAAAAAATTTTGACTTTTTTTGCCAGAAAAAAACACCATACTATACTATGACGTTTTTTATGACATTTTGAGGTCAAAAAAATTTTTGACTTTTTTTGTCCGATTTTGACGCCTTACTATACTATGACGTTTTTTATAACATTTTGAGATCTTATTAAAAAATCACTTTTTTTTACATATTTTGTCAAATGTTTAACCACCGCACTGCTACAAGATGAATCAATTCAAAAGGCCATGTGAGTCATTTAAATGGGGGGTACGTTTCCATCAGTGAAAGTCCACTATAATGTTAATGAGTAATTCCCCCTATTTGTACAAGATGAATTAAGTGCCAACATGAAATTAGAGTAATGGAGAGTGACACTTTGAGTGTGGGGTCCAGATTCCAGAATGTAAGTTTTTCACTTGTAAAGTGTGACACACTTTGTACCTGTAGACCTGTATGGCGACTCAAGTTATCCTTTTTCTATTTTCCTTTTTCTTTTCTTCCCCCTATTTGGAACATGTCAAGCTTGAGACAAAAAAGACAACGCAAACACAAATCCACTTTATTACAACAACAAAAATCATTGGTTTGGTCTGTTTAAACTAATGAAGTAGAACAGAGTTTTTAAAACTTAACCAAGTCTAAGTGGTACATCTAACACGTCACAGTTCAAAGCCTAAGAATCTGGCATCCATACAGCACAGCCTGCGCTGTTTCATCTCCATATTAACTATTTGTCTAAAAATTGACCTAAAACTCAAATTACATTTACACTACATTTACACTCTGGCATTCCTCACAGATGACTCTAAACAAAGAAAAGTCCTATACCTCAGGTTGAAATGTTAACCTAAAGTGTTGAGTCAGTCACCAACATTAAACACGGCACAGCCTCTGCGCTGCCTTGAAATCAGTTCGTGCATTGCAAAATAAGCACAGCCAACAAGCAGACAACTGCCATTGGGTACAAATCAAGCCTTTAATTTGCAAACATCCTCCACAACCCCAGATGCAATTCTTCCTCTTCATGGCTCAGAACACACACCAACTGCCTCTGACCCAACGCTTCCTGAATTGAAAACAAAAACAGAGACAGTCAGACACAAATGAACCCTTAAATGTAAAAAAACAAAAGACTGAGCGATGTTGACCAACATGCTTGCCCTTACCTTGTCTCTCGTGGTCCTCTTGATCAGCTGCTCCATTCTGCACAACGTACAAAGAAACTAAACATGAGCCACAGGAAGAAAGAAAAAGTCTAACCTTGCATTTTTAAACATTTTGCAAAACCTCCAGATGCAGCAGGAGACCTACCTGAGCTCCACTTTTGCATGAAGGTCATGGAGGAGGTCACAGTCAATCTTCATCAACCTGCTAAACACAGCCACACACAGACTCACACCTACAGGCCCAAGCACAGCACCTAGACACACATCTCCTTCAACAATACACAACTATTGACAGCCTCTACATCAAGAGCCATCTACATCTAACACACACACTCTAAACCTACACTGACAAATAACCACAACTAAGCCCGACAACACTCAGCTACACACTTCAGCCCGCACTTCCAAAACTATCTGCCCATAGGTTTCCACAGACAACACTGACACAACCACAAACACTCTAAACCTACACCGACCCCAGTGCTTTTCAAACGCACTGAATCCATCCACAACTAATCCCTGACAATTCTCAGCCAGACCCAAACTCCGATGCACCTGGATACAGAACAAAGCCCATCTAAACTGAGTTGAAGACAAGCCTGCACTTCCAACGCTCGCACGCTCAGACACAGACACACACAGACAGACACACACACACACAGAAATTAATGCATGCATATGTGTAGAAACACTAAACAATATTACCAACAGGCAATATCTCACCTGGTCTCTCATGGCCCTCCAAATAAGCTCTGACATCCTGCAAGAGAAACACAAACAGGAAGCATCAGCACACAAACCACCTTTGAATTTGATTTCTTTTTTTTTTTAATCCACAAAGAGCTCTGACAACACACAACAGCCGCGGTGTGTCCCTCACTCCCACAGGATGGCGCTCTATCCTCACCAGCAGCACCTTCACTGGCTCCACCCCACACACACACAAACACAAACACAAACACAAACACACACAAAGTGTAAAATTAGTGCACACATAAGTGTAGAAAGACTACAATGTGGCTCTTGCTCACCTGGTCTCACTCAGCTCCTCCCCCCTGCTGAAAAACACAAACACATTAGTTTTGGATACTAATCAAGTCATTGGTTGAACTTGTAATATTTTGCTTCACTTCCAGCTGCAGCTGAAGCTGGAAGCTGAGCTCCACATAGTCCCAAACTCCAAAGCAGCTATACTGGTTACAAAGTCCATCTAAAGACACAAGCCTGCACCTCCAACACTCAGATCTCTCTCTCTCTCTCTCTCTCTCTCTCTCTCTCTCTCACCAGCTAACCTCATCATATCAGACACTGACAGTTACTGTCAATATACTGTATATGATTCCTGTGTAAAAATCCTCTACCCTGTCCCTCCTTGCTGCTGAAGACTTTCCCAGCCATTTGAACTCTTGCTTCCGTCTTGCTGTTCTCTCAGCTCCAGGCTACTCACATCTCTCTGTGAAAGTCTTCCTCTACAAGGTGAGAGGGAATTTCCCCTTGTCATTGTGAATCCACCCTCCTGGTGTCCAGCAGCAGCAGCAGTAGTAGTAGTATGGCTCTCCAGTGATCCCCTCAGGTAACAGCTCCACAGCACCCATAAAGACTCACAGAGGCCTATTAGCTTTCTGTGGCTCCTCTCTTCAGTCTATTGTGTGTTGTCATCACTGTTGATGCTGTTACATGACCTGGCTACCTTCTACTGGTGTGTATTATCTGGATATGCAACATATAGGATTGTTTAGGTCTGCTGTACAATGCATAGCATCCTGTTGTCAGGCAGGTGTGTTAGTCTCTGCCTGGAGCAACAATTAGTGTCATTAGGAAGAAAGGGCATCACACTGTAGAAACCCTGTCCCCTGCAAAATATGTCTTTGTCAGAGACATGTGTCCTGTGTAATACTTTCACAGTGTTCTGATGGACAGTCCTGCCTGACATCAGTTGGGTCTGTGTTACTTTAAGGCCCCACCACACTTACACATCATACACACAGCAGCTTTAAACCGGACTGTGGGCACTACAGAGCAGCACATGCTTGTAACTTCTGTGTTGGCTCTTTCCCATTCATTTTAATCTTGACTTTGTTTTTAGTGCTTTGTGTCATGTGACTTATCTCAGGAAAACTTCAAGTCTCTGCGAGTTGTTCACAACGGGAAGGTGAAGTAAAAGTGACATCTGTGTTTGATGTCGTGACTCAAAGTGAAAACAAAAGCCGTTTGTAGTTAAGAGGCCGATGTGTGCCTCTGAGAACGTGGCCACCAAGGTCACAACAAAACGATGGGACCCAGCAAACTTGTCCAGGTGAAGTGGGAAACTTCGGGGCGAAGCTTGTCCAGCTGGCAGACAGGTGCTGAGGGCTGAACAGAGGCAGGGAAGAGGTGGAGATCAGCACTACAACTTCTCCAACTTTTTGTTTTTTTCTTTCCCTTTCTTCTCTCTGTGTTTGCCGCTCTGTAATTACACCAGCTGCCTGGAACCTGTGGCTCTTTTTTCTCTGCCTCCCCTGTCACCTCTGTTTTTATCTCTCTCCACTCCTCAAATTCTTTTAATGTTCTCTCTCCCCCCTGACCGCTGATCCTCCTCCGCCCCCCAACCCAAAAAAAATGTGCTGCACCTGCCAAGTGACCACACCTGTGAGCCTACACAGAGCTGGATTGCAGTTTGACTTGAATTTGATATCTTCAGTGTGGCCACTGAGTTAACTCCCTGTGTATCTGTGTCACTGTTGCCCCCCCCCCCCCCCCCCCCAAAAAAACAAGCACAAGCACTGTTCAGCACTGTGTAGGCACATTTCACTGTTACTGTTGAAGGTCTGTCAAATGGAAATAAAATGAGTGACTGATAAGTTTGTGGTCTAAGGTAGAAGGAGTCGGTTTTTAGAAAACCTAGCACATTTATTAATCAGCATAGTCCCCCCCAGCATTTACACACTCAGTCCAGTGGCCCCGACCTGAGGAGAGCCAGCTCCTTTTGGCCAGGACTCTCTCCACTCTGTCAATCTGGAGCAACCATCACTCAACAGAGGGGTGATCTACAACACCACTTATCAGACACTTATAATGAAGTTAAAGTTTTGCAGAAGACACACAAAGCTGGCAGCTCATAGATTCTACATGGATCTTACCAGTAACAGAGAGGAGGGTTAAAATATGAAATGGTTAGAGATGGGTAAAAAATACTGGTAGGGACAATTCAGCAACACCTTGACATTACTGGAGACATGTCCCTACGTCCATACCCAGAGCTACGCCTGTGCAGAAGCACCCCTGTACACCAGTGAAGGTGTTTTGCATTGGTTTACATGGAACTTGAGAAACCTGGTTATTCAGCTTCCTGTATGACTCTGACACCGTCCAGGTCTCCAAACAGCTGCAGGTGTGTTTTTGATTCCCTGACATCCAGCAAAGTACAGAACATGATTTCTGCATCAGCTGACTCACTCTGACTGTCTGGACTCTGCTCTGTTTACAGCTCTGCTGCTTCTACATCTGAGCCTCATGAATGGAAGATGAGAGCAACAATAAAATATTTAACAATTAAAATAAAACCATAAAATGAACAGCTTTACATTTTGTGTTGTACTTGTGAACTTCTACATAACTCAAGCTGAGGATGCACATGTGACTGTGGAGATAGGAAACCTGGTTTGTCAAATCCAGGATAAGGGCTAAAGGCCTGGTCCCACAACTCTTGTTTACAGACAGAGTCCGTGCTACAGATATGTCTTTTGAATAAAGTGTGTGAACTTGTTGTCCTGTTAGCACCTGGGCTAACAGCTTTGAGTTTTTCCCCCACTTCAGAAAAAATCTTTATAGTCCACTGTGACAGACTGATTACCTGACTAACTACAATTTGTGACCACAGCTGACCGGTGAACTAACCAGCTGTGCGAGTAGCTAGAACCAAACACACGGCCAATCAAATGCAGATTTATGGAAAGGTACAGGTAGAAAGGCCTGAATGTGGCTCCTACAGCTCTTCCTTTTGACAGAGTTTTAGAGACACTGAGTGAGGCTGGGCTGTAAAGGGAGGGAGGAGGGCCTGAATTCTATCCTGTCAGACAGGGAGGATAAAGGCAGATCACATGTTTCCCACAGAATCGGGACATATGGAGAGAACTATCCGAAACTCATCATTAGGGCTTTGGAGGTCAATGAGACAGAGGGCTGCTGGAGTCTACATCACTCTCATGTTTCCTCTCTGAAGGACAGACCATTTCATTCACAGACTACGTGCTCATGTTTCCAAAAGAAATGCTTCAATGGGCGGCAGAGCCATGGCAAACATTTCAACTTCAGTTAAAAAGTACATAGATAAACCATCACGCCATTTTCATGTAAGTATATACCACTAATACAGGACAAAAAATAAAGGAAAAAGCTTGGATTCATTCAGGACTCAGGAGTCCACACAGGACAACATCTTAGTGACAAACTGTATGTTTAATCTGTTGCCGGTGGATCTAATGCTCTGACTCCTGCTCCCAAATGGAATTTGCAGATGTCCTCGACTCATGTACAACCACTTACTATCATATGGCCAAAGCTCTATACTTTCTATGACAAGTGAGCAAAGTCATTCTGCTGAGGATGATCATGAGATGCAGTTGAAAGCTGATGAGTGGGCTTTGAGTTCAAGCTGGTGGCAACAATATGAAGAAATCTCATGGGTCACTGAAAGATCTTTAAGATATGTCAAAGTTCCCTCTTAAATCTCCATCACTCAGTTATACTGCAGTATTTACATGTATCTTCTACTGTATTAACCCTAAATAGTCAACAGAAGGCCGTCCTCTTCATGTCAGGCATGAAGGACACAAACCTGCTGTGTGTGACAGGCTCCTCCTCCACACATCACTCTGGCTGCTCAGCCACTTCTGACTGAACTGACGGGGGAGGAGGTCAGCTGGGATGTCAACGAACCCCCCCACCCTCAGTCTTCTAGCTTACTGCACACCTGCAAGGATGGAGGTCTTTAAAGGTCTATTGTCTCCAGACAAATAGCAGAAATAAAGGGTGAGAACAGACTTACAGTAAAGAGCAATCCTGTCCAGAAACATCAAGAGGTGTCGGGGGAAAAGCCACCAAAAGACCTAAGGGCATACGCATGTGATTCTCACTGTGGACAGAGGAGGACACTTGGAAACATGGACACAAGTCATTTTACACAAAAATGGCATCTTCAAAATTAGACAGTGTCGCACTGCAGTTAACTACTCGATGGATGTGCATAAAGTTTGTGTTGTCTGAGTCAGATATCAGTGTTACTGTGTTCAGAATGTGCTTAGTGTGTCCTGTGCCATAGTGTTTTTCATAGTGTTGTTCACTGATGGGAACTCTGTGCTGTTTAAGCAAAATCCAGATGACTTATCATTTTGTTTTTGCTTTTTGCTTTGGCACTTTGTGCGTCTTTGAGCAAAGTGTAAACACAAAGACATGAAACTGATCTTATCATGTGGCTCCGGGCAACAGCAAACAACTGTTTCCCAAAAACACCGTAAGAGTCGTACCTTTAATTCCAAATGCACCTTTATTCTTCTCCGGTGGACTGTTGTTTCTGACAGGTGGCAGAGTAAGAGCCTACACACACACACACACGCACACGCACGCACACACACACACACACACATGCACACACACACGCACACACACAGACAGCAGGAGTGTGTTGGTGACAACCTTCACAGCAGAGCACTAAGTCAGATGATCACAGATCCGTCTGATTGTCTTTGGAGAGCTTTTGACCTGAGTTGATTTTAACTGAACAGATTTCTGTTGAATTGGATTTTAATGTGTGGTCAGTATTGTGGAGACATTCGAATAATACAGACATACAGAGCTTTTCAGCATGAAAGTCTCAAATGTCTGCTAGAAAACCCAAAACAACACATATTAGCAGCCTTATCAGACACTGGTGGCAGCATCTCTGCCTTCCACTGAGCCAGATGGAAGTCATCCATCATTTTATGTCCTGTGAGTGAAACATTTACTGTCTTTAAAATGGCTATGAAGTAACCAGTACAGTAACCAGTAACATGGATTATTACCAAGCACTTAAAAAAAAAAAAAAGCAGATGGGAAATTGGCACATGATAGATCTGAATAAGCTGTCCTGGTTCAGTGAATGGAGCAGATGTCCACATGGTGCACACAGGGCAGCAGGTGCTTCACTGAAACTGGAAGTGTGTCATCTCACTGTGTGTGAAATAAATAATCTGGCTGCGTGTTTCCTCTTCCTCCAGGTCCATTTACTGAGCCGGGAGCACAGTCGTCAACACCCCAACATAATGAAGCAGGGACACAATGCAAACGTGCTGGACCAGAGAAACACTGATGATGTTGCTATGCTTACAGCCTTATCAGCACCAGCACCAGCGTTAGTGGTAAATGTAAAGTTTTAAAGCCTGAAACTGAAAACAGTCATTTGTTACACATATTTTTTTTTAAAGCAGATGCTATTTGGTCACTTGGTGCAGCAGAACAAGCTGAAAACATAACACTGACATAGTGCCACTTTTTTGAACCTGGCATGGTGAACATCCAGGTATTCCTGACACCTGATAGTTTTAGTCTTGACCTTTAATAAGGGAAAATACTCAGCAAAATGGTCACGATAGTTTAGCAGCAAGCATCCAGCAGCTCTCTGACAGTCTGCTATCTGTTGCTGTATCACATTTCATGATATCATGTGATAGTTCACAACATGAAACTGAATAGAACTATGCTACATTCCTGTATCATCTATATGTTGGTTGTCATGTTTGCTCTATACTCATTTGTCAGTGCATGTAGCAAAAACATGCAAACAAACTATGTTTTGGTCTCCACCAGCTTGTGCTGCTAAATGCTCCATCCTCCATCATGAACACGGGGGAAGGAAGCAGCAGAGACCGACTCTGCTGGATCAGTGCTGGGTCTGACCTGCCACAGGCTGGTTGGGAATGTGATACACAGGTATTTAATTCCCTTTTCTGTTCATCAGAAGTTACTGGCTTAGAAGGGCAGCGTGATGTGAGGGGGAGACTCACATGTATATATGTCTGTGTCTGTGACAAACAGCAGAATATTGTCTGCATAAAGCAGTTTTTGGGTTGTTAACCCACTTGTTACCCCAAAATCAGAGTCCAGCCGGATCAAGGCTGTTCGTGGCTCCAGTACAGCGCTCCATGCCACCCCAGGAGAAGGCACAGAGGGTAAAGTCAATAAACTTGCTCCTTTAAAGAGACTCTAAATCTGCCATCTTGATGTAGACGTGAATTTAGCCTCCACCTATGTAACGTTTTTAACTGACAGCACTGCAGAGAAACCAGCCCTGAACCAACAGAGGGAAGAGAAATCTGTGTTTCCATTGTGCATCACAGAAACAGTGAAGCCCATGTACGGTATATTCACAGACAGATTAGAGGGAAATGTTATTTAACCTAGGACAGGTTTTCATTCATCCAGTCAGCCATGATGCCTTGATGTGCAGCTCGTCCAAAGTATTGTCATAATATGAATTGCCAACATAATAATTAGTCTCAATAAGCACAAAGTTGGTTGATCAACCTGCTGCTGGGGGATTTTTGTTTCACTGATTTGATGTCACATCCAGGTCCTTTGCCAATTGGCGTTGGACACTGGACGTCCCATTGTAATGTAATCCTGCACAATCCTGTGCGCCTTCTGTTTTTAATGCTAATCCAAGGATATTACACAAATCTGAGGTATGGTAATATACACCATACTCATAATAATGACTCAGCATTCTGATGTGAGCTCTACATGGCTTACAGTCTGTCTGAGAGACCAGAAGTTTCTCTGAGCTCACATCATATAATATCCAACTAAATTTACATTTACATTCAATTTACAACTTTTTCAAAACTTTCAACTTTGATGTCCAGCTGTAAATCAATTATTAGATCCATGATGTGTGAAATGCAAATAGCCCCAAACTGAACAAAGCATCATTTTGGCCTCTTTTCACCACAGAGTCTACCCACTATGTGTGTGTGTGTGCGTGTGTGTGTGTGTGTGTGTGTGTGTGTGTGTGTGTGTGTGTGTGTGTGTGTGTGTGTGGTTGTCAGAGTGATTAGGAGATGGGATGTGGTTAAACAATACAAAGAATTTAGCAAACCACTGATGAGGGAGGGTCCTTGTGGAACCTGCTGGGCATAATGGTAACACACACACACACACACACACACATACGCATCGTAGCATACACCATTGTTCAGTGAAATCTGTCTGGCCTGTATTGTCCTTATGTGATGGTATTGTTGCCGGTATTGTTTAAGCCAGTCAGTTTGTACTGAGTTCCTGTGTATCTTGATGGCCATTATGCTGCTGGAGGGCAGGCCACGTCAGATCGATCGAAGCGTGGGGGAAACAAAGAGACAGCACAGCTTGGCTTGAACCGTGGTTTAATGGGCTGAGAAAAAAAAAAAAGGAAAATGATGGGTATGAGAAAACCAGAGTGCTTGAGCTGGATGGGCAGAGGCATCATAAGGGTGAGAAGTGAAACAGAAAGAGCATGCTGTGACGTGCTGAGGAACACAAAGACACAGCAGCTGCATAATAAAGTCCATTTAGAAGGACGTTAATAGACTATGCATTTTATTCATTCCCAGAAAAGAAACTACATAAATGAGAAAATAGGATCATTTGTCAGTGGATTCTAAAATCATCCCTAGATTGAAAGTACCTTTTTATAATGTTAGGTAATGTTTTTTTAAATGTTGGTTATGTCCAAATCTTCCACCCTGGCTTTTCTTGACAGTAATAACATTTCATCACATCAGAAAGTGGCACAGCAAATTTCACTTGTGCATCCTGCTGGAAACTTGGTGACGTGGTGAGGTGAGGGTGGACAGTAATGTCCCACAGGGACACCTCATTCTTTCAGTGAAAGTTTCTCACTGAGGGAATTCAAGATTCAATTTTGTGTGTCTCACAGCCTGAGGAAAGCAACTGCTCTGTAGTCTGGTGGTACGACAGCAGATGCTTCTGTATCACTGGACACCGATGGCAGCAGGGTGAACAGACAACATCACTGATGCTCGGTGGTTTGGTACTAATGATGTTCTGGACAGTTTTAACCTGGACTCCCAACACAGGGACAAACAGAACGCCGGCTGGGTGCAGACTAGAGGCCTGCCCACTGTGAGACTGGCTAAAAGCTCGCAGGGTGTAGCCTAGCTTACTGGATGGCGGACTGACTGGGGGGCATGAGGCTTAACTGGACAGGTGGTTGAGGTGACAGGCTCAGGCTCAGCAGGTTCACTCGTATTCCCTCTCATCAGGATCCTTCTTACATCTGAGTGGATACTGACAGTGGCAGGTCCTCTGGAGGTGGAGGACACTTTACAGCTGACTCTTTGTTGAGGAGATCAAAGCAAACATAAAATGTATTAAGCTCGTCCGGCATCGTGGCCCCACACATGCTGGGGGCTCTCCTGCTTTTGTAGCCTGTGATGCTCTTGATCACGTGCCACGTGCCCCCGGTGGAGGCATCAGTCTACGTTCTCAAAAACAGTCCTGTAGCTTCATCTGTCTACACCTGAGCAGTTTTTACTGATAGCCTGACCCTTTTTAATCAGATGGGAGTAAGTTGGCAGCAGAAACAGTAAAACATGGTCAGATGACAGACGGCTTTGCAGCTGTCAGGAATATTCGTACAAACATCGCCCAGGATATTTCTTCCCCTGGTGGGAATGTGGACAAGTTGGTAGAATTTAGGTAAAACACATCTGAGGTCTGTTTGATTCATCACCAGCTATAACACATATTGTAATATTCACCAGCCTGAATACGTCAAAAACGTTTTTCAGGCTTCCTTGGACTCAAAGCGTGGAGAATCCCAGTGCTCCTCTGGCTGAGCTGGTTGATGTTAGAGATTTCCTCTGAGCTGGACGGCATGAAAATCATTTACTGATACAGCTCTTCTTCTACTCATTAAACCTAAAGAGAGGATGTGATGGTCATAAATATTTACTAACAACACTGGTGATGAAGATCATGATGGTGATGATGGTGATGCTGGTGTCAGAGGAGGGCGGCGGCCACATCAGAAGGAGAAGTGTCTATGAGAAGGAGAAGGGAGCGCTTGGCGTCAGAGGATGCTGCAGCTTGTTGGGCCTCAGTGGGAGGCATGGCCTGCTTCATAATCAGCTGAATAATGTCATATAAAATTAATGTGTCTTATCAAGCATATCCTGCAGCATTGTGATGGACTGCAGGCTCTTTTTCCCATGCCCCTTCCTCCACCACCACCACCACCACACACACACACACACACACACACACACACACACACACACACACACACACACACACACACACACACACACACACACACACACACACACACACACACACACACACACACACACACAAAAAGGACTGAATCTGATGCTAGATCTTGAAGGCAGCAGCGTGGTGCCACAAAGAAACTACCGATAAGATAAATTTTCTGTGATCCATGTTTGGAAACACAGCCTCACTGTCGTTACAGCTTTAAGTACATTTCTAGGAAAAGATTTACTTTTCATGGAAATGTAAAATCTGAACAAACAACTGGACAATGAAACCAACACTTCCAAAAACATGCATTTCTCATGAATATCTGTATAACACAGTATTTACAGTAGCCCTCTATTCTGATAGGGTTACATCAGCATTTGTGCTACCTTAACTGTAAAAAGCCCTTTATAGACAGGAGAGGAGAGCTTGGACACATTCACACCTGAGCTCCCCACATGTGATCACATTGCCACATACGCTGACACATGTTAATGCCAGGTCTGAACAGGGCCTATGTTGTATCCATAGCTGTGGAAAGTGTGCTACTTCTCCTGTACCTGTGTTTTTGTCTGTCACATCATGCTGTGAGTGTTGTACTTCACACTAAGGGTCAACCTATCTGGGGTGTTTCAAAGATTCAGTCTTGCAGAGACTGTTAGAGTGTTTGAGAGTTGACCGGCTCCAGCGAATGCAGGCTCTATCCCTCAGATCTGTGCTCATGTACTCAGTGACTGTGAGGCTCTGACCCTATAGAGATCAGCATATGGCTCGACTCAAATGAGCAATACATCATTACACAGAGGACGGCAGAACATCACAGAACAGACGGCCACAGAGTGATATTCATGGATGGAGCCGTGGACAAAAACACAGAGTGAAGCTGATGAGGCCACGGGGTCTACTGTACGGGATCTTTGGTGGAAACACAAAGGCAGCACCTGCTGTGGGGGCAGCACAGACTGGACACCCAGTTGCAGTGTGCGTCACTGATGAACACTTCCCTTTTTATCAGCCCTAAGTTTGTCCTCTGTGTTCTCTGAAGTCTCTAAAGGTTTTAGGATAAATTTAATTTCAATAGCAGTTCATCCATCCAGCAGGTACCTCTGAGCAGCATCTCCAGCTATAGCACAGGTGTCAGATATAGTTGGTGAGCACTGGTTTGCACTAGGTCTGTATGTATATATATATAAACTGCTGTTGAAATTTATCCTAAAACCACAGTTTATCCTAAAAGCACAGGCTAACTATTTACCCCGGCTTCAAGTCTTTATGCTAAGCTAGGCTAACCACATCCTGACGAAATGACTGTTGTGTTTTACAAACCTGAGTGAATGAATCATTAGGAGGAAAAAACTGCACTTAGTAATATAATCAGACAGGAGTTACAACACACACACACACACACACACACATTATTAAACGGGCAATAAGCCTCCTTTTAGGCAAGGCAAACCCAGCTAGGGTTCAGTGGGCAGCTATAAAACTGTGCCACAAGCCAGGCTGGTTGCCAGGCAGGCAGCTGGCATCAGCTGGCATCATTGTCGCTGATGTGAGGTGACGGGAAAAGGCTCAACGGGCTCTTTCTTCTCCATCCTCTCAGTGCTCAGCTGCTCCACGAGCCCACACGTCTGTGTTAACACAACAAAGAGCCGAGAGCAGGGCGCACACAGGGGAACAGTGCGGCTGAAAAAAAAAAAAACATTCATTAGCTACTGAGCTGTTCAGCTGAACGACTCCCTCAGAGGACAGTTCTGTTTTATCACCACTTGGCTCTTTCACACAGGAGATTGAAGTCATATGTGCAGGGTACTAGTGATGGATTTGGGTGTGGACAGCAGGGACATGTCCCTACCAATGTCAAGGTGTTGCTGAATTGTCCCCATGAATATTTTTACCCATCTCAAACGATTTAAACTCGCCTCTGTGTTACAGCTAAGATCTACGCAGCATCTCTGTGCAGCCAGCTTTGTGTGTTTTCTGCAAAATGTTGTTATAGTTAAACAGTGTTTTCTTTCAGGGCCCCAAATGTAGGACTCTGACTCATAGACCCGATGGAGTTCAGTCAGAGGCAGTTTACTGTAAAAAGGTGATAATAAAGTCCTTGAAGCTGAAGAGTGACAGGCTGGTTGGTGGAGGCAGGGCTTGCACACACAGCTGGTCAGGTTAGGGTGGAGATGATTGTGAGGAGAGCTGGCTGGGGTTAGGGTTAGGGTTAGAGACGGTGAGGATGACAGGAGCGGTGCTGAGCGTGGCAGGATTACAGGTGAGCAGGCGCAGGTGAAGCTGAGGTGCAGTGGGAACTAACGAGTCGGCCGAACGTTACCACTGAGGTGAACTAACAATGTGGTGAAGAATGGAGTGCAGGTGTTTAAATACCGTTGACCTCAGGTGTAGCTGATGAGGTAAGAGACGGCAGGTGCGCAAGGAGATCTGGTGGGAAGCAGAAACCAGGTCGGCCGCACCCAGGCTGAGACACACTCACACACACGGACAGGAGAAGAGACAAACAGGGGACCAACCGGAAACACAAGGGAGGAGGGAGAGAAGGTCTAATCTTAACAAACACCGGTTTTTATGATAAAGAGAGACAGGCTGAGATACGGGGGATACTCTACAATGATCTGGCAACCCTCAGCTTCATGAAACATTATCAACCAGCTGCAGCCTGGAAGGTTGGTTTTTTTTTACACAATTTACTGATGAGTTTGAGCATCACTGTGGCTCAGCCGTAAAACTCTGCTGTCGCCCCAAATCATCAAGATGAATGAGCTGCAAAGCCCCAACTTCTCAGCATGTCCTCCAACCTAAAGGACCATGTAGGTCAGAAGACCCATAAGTGACCTACAGATCAGAATTTGTGTACAGTACCAGTGTGAATGTGTGGCAGGGCACTGAAGCAAAAGAGAGTTAGACAGAAGAAAACTGTCTGTCTGTCTGTTCATTTGGAATAAATATTTTAAATATCAAAAATATATGAGTTAAAACATCAAAGTTCTGCATGTGTTAGACAAACTTTTATATCAACCAGCATTTCCAGTATGGGTCACATGTTTCCTGTCTCTGATACGTTCACTGACTCTTCAGTCAATAAGTAACGATGTGTCGGCTTTAAAAAGCAGAAGTTAGTGATAAAGAAAGCGTCAGATGAAAAGGAACTCCGTGTATGGGCTTCCTGCATGGCCTCAAGAAAGCAGCAGGTTTTTAAAGTGTGTTTGGTGTTTAAACTTAAGTCTGCCAACACACACACACACACACACACACACACACACACCCTATCTCTTGCGATCCAAGAGATAGTGCTATTTTACGAATGGAGGTCATTTACAGTGGACTGATAAACGAGATAAGACAAGTTCAGACACGCCGACAGTTTTTCTCTGTGACACACACTGTGCTAAATTTCTCTCCCACTCACACACATGCATCCCTCTCACCTTTGCTTTTATCTCTCGTGACTTATTTGTTTCACACAAACGTGAAATTCATTGAGGAATTAGTGCCAAACAGACAGACCCCTGTTTTAAGCACACGTTGAGGTCAGGGAAACTGTGTTAGAAAATTGTAGAGTTATTTTTGTCACACAGAAACACATCAGAACTTTTTATCTGAAAACACTGAAGGATGTTTCCATTTTATATGTAGTAACACGAACAGCGTGGATAAAAAAAAGCCTCGACAAACACACACAGACGATCTGAGGCTCTAAGTTAACATCATCAGTGTCTGAAGCATAGTTTGTAGAAACGCAGCCATTACTTTTTGTTGGTTAACAAGAAATTTGGGGCTAATGGTGGTTTTGGAGGAAAGGTCAAAGGGTCATTAAAACATTGAGACCTTGACTATCTACAGACAGTTACAACTGGTACCAGCAGAGACCCCCCCCCCCCCCCCCCCCCCGCCCCATTCCTTTGCCCTCTCTCTGTCTTCTTCTCTCTTCCCACAGTCTTGTGCATGTGACCTTTAGTCCATCCATTGTTCTGTAAGTGGGCCAAGAAGAACCAGTCATCTGCTTATTGAACCAGTGTTTATGGAAAATGGGGCCATGCTTAATGCCAGTCATGGACTCTGTGTGTGTGTGTCTCTGCAGGATATGAACCATATGTTGTTCAGTGTTAATCCCATGAGGATATCCTGCTGTTTATTTAAAGATTATGGATAATCTTAAATGGACTGTTGCATAATCATGTGTATAATGACATAACTGCACAGTAATCGGTTGATTGCTGAGAAAATGCTTATTCTAATGCACAGAAACACTGTTGTGCCACTGTCATCATTTGTCCAACCACTCTGTCACTAGTCACTGCCAGCGTTCATTACTCTGAGCAGAGCTGCGAAGTTTTAACTGACTTCTCTCATTATGTCCACAGGTTTGGACCTCTGACTTTATATCAAAGACACAGATCTTTTCCCTCACAGTTGTTCATCTTTAGGGCTGATTGTTCGGTCAGAGAGTTTAATGTCCGTCCCAGCTTTGTAGTCCTCCAGCTGTCAGTCACCTGACCAGACTGAAACCTCAATAATTCTGGACGCCCCAAAATAACTTCCCCTGAGTCATAACCTCAACTTGGAACTAACAAATAGGCGACTTACACTGATGAAATGTGGGTAAAATCTTTTATTCTGAAAAGATTCCATATTGCCCTCAGTGCCGCTTCCTTGCTGAACTCTGCTGTCCTACATTACTGCTCCCAAGCTACATGAATGCCACTGACAGAGCTCAACAGACTAAAACAATGAAATGCAGAAAGAACATAACGAGCAAAGATGGCTGCCATCAAAGGGCTGTCACAACGTAGCATTAACTATAGGTACGACGCAGCCTGCACAGACTCATTCAGCCAAAGGGGATAAAGCAGCAGTGATGTGATGTTTAAACATTTTTATAAAAGACGAATGGATCAAGAAGACAAAATAGTTTTGTAGGTAAGTGATGAGCTGCAGGTGCTGTCTGTAAGCCAAGACCTGAGTCACACGGCCTCCTGTCCAGCCACTAAATTCTGGACAGAAGAGGGGCAACTTGCTGCTCATGAGCTCATGGGACAAAAAAAAAAAACAAGGGTTACAAGGGTTTAGTTTCCATCCACCTGTAGCTACTCGCATTTTCGATTGGAGTGCTGAAAAAACTCAGTTGAAATTTGTAGCACGTTTGGATGGAAACCTGGTGAACGATGTGGGGATTTTTCTCGTCCGCAGGACTGACACAGACTTTAAATTGGACAAGGCTTTACTGAGACCGAGACCGATTTGCAGGAAAGATAATGGTAAGAGGTGCATACGTAATAAAAGAATGAGTTCTAAGTTTGGATTTAAAGGACTTAACAGAGTCAGACTTTATGATGTCAGCAGGGAGATTATCACAGAGAAAGGGGGACGTGATGGAAACAGGACCTACAGCCTGCTGACAGACGGAGGGACAATACCCCCTCATTCAGAGAACAGGAGATGGAATAGAGGCACTTAATGTCTGTGGGAGAGAGGAAGGAAACATGGTGCTGCGTTATGAATTACTGCATAACTGTAAATATTCTCTATCAGTTAAGTTTGAGCTCAAAGCAAAGCCTGATGCACAAAAATGGTAATTTGGAAGGTTATGAGATTTTAAGGTTAATCATTGGAGACTTTGGCTTCTTTTCAGATGGGTAATAACCTTCAATCTAACCCAAAGTGAAAGAAGTAACCATGTGTCTTTGATTTTGATCTAACAAATGAACTTCACTATCATTACTGGAACAAGTTTCCTATTACAAACTATTTTCAGACTTACTGAGTGAACGAGCTCCTCCATTAAACTCCATGGATAATTTACAAAGGAAAATTCATAGCTGAGTTTCGATTATATTACTCGCTCCACCACATTTTTCACACACCCAAAACCTGAGTCATTTTCCTCCATTTCTCAGCTATCAGGAGATGGAACTGATTGTTAGTCTGAAGCAGAGTCTCTAACCTTTCAGATGCAGACGAAAAAAGAAAGAAAAGAACAATGAGAGAATTGAGTCATTCGGCAATTTGAGTACTTTCTATTAGGGACAGAACCATTAAGCGTGTTTGTTAAGAATATGTTGGGGAATGTTGCTGATCTGACAAGGCCTGCCCAACCTTTCCCTGAACAAACATCTGACACTTCTTTGGAAACTTGTTTTTGGATCAACATACTGTTTGTTCCATGTTCACACTGACATCAGGTTCAAAGTCTGAGATTATAAGACCTCGATAAAACTTGACAAGCTGTTACTCACAGCTCTCAGTAATTTCAGTGTAACAAGTCTGAAACCACTTTCCCAGTCGCTTGAATGGGATTTCTGGACCCCACCTGATAAATCAAAAAACAGAACGCTGAACAAGATGAACACAGAAAACCTAAACGTTCTCTGAGCAAAGACAAATGAAACCAGCAACAGCAAACACAAACACTGAGAAGGATTTTGTGAATGAATACCTATTCTGTTCAGCTGATCAAACAACGAGCAATCTGACAGGCAATTAATGCTGGAACAAGCTGTTGGTATTACACATGCCAACACACGCTGCGGCTCTTTGTCCTCAAGTATGTTTCCCAAGAATTTCAGAATGCAAATGAAACAGAAACATTAATGGTATTAACATTGTTTGGACACATAATCCAAATAAAACTAACAAACAATCCCGTTCCTGCATAGAGCAAACACTAAAATTCAATTCCAGTTCCAGTTGACCTCTGTCATTTCTTATTTTCTGTTCCTTCCTTTTTTGGATCTTTCCTTTTTCAGTGTTGTAAGATCCTGTTACCTTGGACCAGAAAATTTACAAAAAAAACAAAACAAAACAAAACAAAAAAATAAAATAAAATGAATAAAAAACAAAGAACAAATTCCCTTCCAAAACATACTAGGCCCTCAAGTTTCAGCTGACTTCTAATTTGGCATACACCACACACAGAAAACTACACAGATAACATACACAAGAAGTGAAAATCAGTAAATTATTACAATTGCTTCATGGCCACTGAGCAAACAGACAAGCTGAAGTGTTCAGGGAGGATCGTACCTCTCTGACAGGATTACATCAGTCACAAATTTAGCCTGTAATGGCAATGTGGGCACACAGAAGCCAAGCTTCAACAAACAGAGCAAAACTGGGTTTGTTATTTAGAGAGACTGTTGACAAATTCAGAGGAGAAAGAGGTGAGGGGGGGAAATGGAAGTAAAAGGTCGTTGGGGGAGGGGGGGCCGTTATAGCAGAAAGAGGAAGGAGAGGACTAAAGACAACGGAGGGTTGAGAGAAGGGGGTGTCCAGCCATGTATCTCTCTCAGCTCCTAGATTCATGGATGTCAAGGATTAGACAGAGAGACACAGAAGGTTAGAGGTCGCCCCCCCCCCCTCCTGTCCTGACCTACCAAATTGCTGCTGGGTTGAACTGCAGCAGAGGAGAAAGGCTCCTTCACACACTATATCAAAAACATCAAACCCAGGGGGACATGACCAAGTATAGCAGACACCAACAAAAGGTTGAGGTGGAAGTGGTAATGGTTGTAGCTGTAGTAACAGTAACAGTAGCAGTAACGACATTTAAAAGTGTCGTCCACTTGGGGCCGACACCAGAGCCGGTTAGCTCAGTTGGTAGAGCACCAGACTCAATCTCGTGGGTTTGAGCCCCACTCCAGGTGGCACTGCCTCCCACGGGCCCACCACCTGTGGGAGGTCTCGTAGGGACTTGGTGCATTGTGGGCTGGGCAGCAGTTGCCCCATCGACCTGGGCCTGGACCCAGATAAGCGGCAGATGATGACATGACATGACATGACATGCATATACCAGTGTTTATCTTCTGCATTGCATCCAGTAAACGTACGCATCCTCTGAGTCCCATTCTGATGGTAACAAATTACTTCTGTAGTCTCTGAGGATTGAAAGGAGTGGAAGTGGTTTTCCTGAGAATACATTGACAGCATCTTACACCAACTGTGACAGCACTAGTTGTGATACACACTGGTGTCATAATTCATTTTGCAAGAGGAATGGAATTTGATACATAGCAAACAAGCACACAAAACACACACCCACATACACACACACACACACACCCACACACACACACACACACACACACACACACACCCACACACACACACACACACACACACACACACACACACACAGATGTCATGTTTCCCATGCTAACAGCAAATACTTTTAGTTTGGCATGATGTGAAGAAATTCTGCATTTCTAGAAAGAAGTAAGAGAAGGAAGGAGAATTAAATTTAAATTAGTCATTAAACATTTTGAGTACAAAGTTGTTATCACACAGCAGGCGGCATGGTGGTGCAGTGGTTCGCACTGTCACCTCACAGCAAGACGGTTCTAGGTTCAAACCCCGGTCTGAGCTCCTCTGCTCCTGTGTGGGTTTTCCAGCTTCCTCCCACAATCCCACTCTACATCGCCCCTAGGTGAGTATGTGCGTGTCTGTGTTTGTGTGTCAGCCCTGTGATTGAGTGGCAGCCAGTCCAGGGTGTCAGCTGGGATGGGCTCCAGCTCCCTGTGACCCTGATGTGTCAAGCGGTATAGAAAATTTCAAGGGCTGAGCTCGAGTTGGGCTATTTTTATCATTCTCTCTGAAAGCTCTCTGTTTTCATTCCTAACACAACTACTTTTGTCACTTTTCATGTGAACATCCGAGTGCAACACCGTGAACGTCTTCAAGGATGCACGGCCCCAAAAGTGTGCGTCATGATCCACCTCTGGATGATTCACCTCGTCTCAGCCTGCTTTGGGTTGCTCCTCGACTGTTGATGTTTGGAACCGGTACAACTTTTATTTCTAGTTGTAGCCAACAGCATGTCATGCAACATTCTTTGTTCCAACCACATTGAAGTCTTAACAACACAAACAGCAAGATTTGCATTCTGTGGCCACTTTATTAGATACACCCATAAAATGAAATGCAATCAACACAACAGCTCTGCCTCATGTTCTACCTTGAAGTGGGTTTGAGTTGCCAGCTTTTATGCAAACTTTCAGAGAGGTGTGAATTCACCAACATGTTGTTACTCAGGTCGTGGTTAGAGGTGGTGTCACACTGGACTGTGTTATATTGAATGGATTTCTAATATTCTTCCCCTTGGAGTTTGTAAAAGCAGTGGGTAAAACATTAGAAACACATTTCAATATAACTCAGTCCAGTTCAACACGTCTGATAACCACAACTTAAACAATACACATGTAGTTAAATTAACACCCCTCTGATAGTGTCATGTAAAACTGAACATTGTTATCGCTGTAAAAGCAGAATTCATGGCTGAGATGTCGTCCTGGATTGCATTAGATTTTACATGTGTACCTAATAAAGGGGCCACTGAGTGAGGATTCATAAGCTGATAAATGAAACCAAATCACAGTTTTTGAGCTGAATCTCACTGACTGAAGTAGATCAGGAGAAAGTCGCTGCTTTATTGGTCCAGATTTCAGGACTCCAGTCTTCCAAACAGTCCACCATGGTGTCTAAACTCTGCTTCTATACGTCTTTTGCGGGTTGGAGACAGAGCAGGGGGCACCCACTGAGGAGTGCATTGTCTTGGGGTTTTCCTCTTGTTAGCACCCTTGGCCTCTCAGTGTGCTGTGTCACACACACAGACACACACACCGCCGTCCACTCCACCCCCTCCCTACCCTGTCTTTTCGGATCACTTAACAGGACAATTACTCTATCCATCTTTTCATTATGGTCTATTGTGTTTGTGCCCCGGGTTTAGAAAGCTTTTAGGGGGAAACAATCTCTTTCTCTCCTTTCAACTCTTTCTTCTTGGCTACATTCACATTGTACCATTTAAAACAGTGATGATACTGATTTAGGTTCAGGGTCAGTGGCAAACTTGTCAAGATTTAATGGTGTGTTGAAGGCATACTTTCATGATCTGAAACTTCTACCAGGCATTTCTCACCTTATAAAGAAAATGTGTGTCCCAGTCATGTGCTGGTAGTCTCTTTGGTAAAGCAACTGCTGTAGCCTTTTGGTTTCAGTTATATGTGCTCCCACTGAAAATGAAATCAGCAATGAAAGAGTTGGTGCTGAGGCTAGGTTAAAGTGGACAAAAAACAGAAGTCCAACATTTTGGGAAAACCCAGTTTTTAAAATTAGATATGAAAATGAATATCAGTTTTATCTTTGTGTGTCATGTCTGGAAACAGTTCAACAAAATGTTTAGCCTAGCTTAAAAAGTGAGACAGGCAGGTTTGGGTTAGTCCCTGCATGAACTGAAAAATGAGATACAACGGTTTTGGCCACAGTTAATGCTGGTGTCAGCTTTTTTTTTTTTCTTGGATCAACAACAGCTGGACTCAGTAACTGCAAAGTGAGTTGTTAGCTACGCATTTGATAAGGCTAAGGCACCTGGATTCTGTTTGACGCCCAGCAGCCTCTGACTTACAGTTTAAGATTTAGCTAAATGTATAATATATTTAGTATTTAGGGTCACAGGTTTTTGCAATACACTTTTTCACACAGTGGTGGCACTGCCTCTGATTTCAAATTCACAAAGCAGCCTGTATTCCCAGTGTTCTGCAGTGAATTGTTCAGTTTTAAACCCCCAGTGGAAACTCAGCACAGTACCATCCCCCCCAAGATAGGGAAGGAGTCTGGGGCTGGTGGTGGTGGGGGATGATGGTCCTCTCCTCTGTCCTGGTGTCCAGACTTGATAGCCGTGATAGCAGGCCATTCATGGACTTAAAAGACGCTGACGCGCTTGAGGGCCACTGGGAGCGTCCTTCCTTCACTCAACAGAGACACACACACACACACACACACACACACACACACACACACACACACACACACACACACACACACACACACACACATTTATATATTGTAAGGTGTGTGGGATGCTGTCTGTTGTGTAACACATCTACTTCATTAGCAGAACATATACTACTGAAGCTACTAACCGTATCATCTTCTGTGATTGGCCATTTCTATGGAATGTTTGTGTTGAAACAGAGCATGCTGCAGCAGGTTCTCTGAACTAAACATCAAAATACATCATTTTTTACTGCCCTGTAAAATGGCACATTTTCTGATCTGACACCAAAAGTGTTTTGATGTTACAACACAATATGTAACGATGTGATTTCCATCAAACACCATGATCTTCACACAAGTCTACTTGTTTAGTTTTATCAGAAAACATGACTATAATTATATTCCTTGTTTTATGTATGTATGTGTCTTTGTATATATTTATATAGTGGTTGACAGTTTCAAGTCAAAGGACCCTGCACCAGTGGCAAAGTGAAGCTTGTGTTTTTTCGTCCATTACTCTCCCTTTTGGTCCCTGTGAAGTCATTCTGTCAGGTCCATTTCTTTTCATTTATCTCCAGTGAAAGATGGTAAGGTTAGATTCCTCAGCATGGAGACCTCTGTGTGCTCTCTATAGCTGCCACCACATTCATCTTCAGCATCATTACTGGGTTCACACACTCTTTAGCTCAGTCTCTTTCACTCTCCACCTGCTCTGAGCTCAGTTAGCATCTTTGTAAAGCTGTGAATCTATGTTTATTGAGTGGTGTGTGATACAGAACAGTCAGGTTTACTGGCTCCGAGGCACAGATAAGATTTTCATACAGCTATCAGGCAGTTCATATTAAAATTGTGTCACCAATCACAGTGTGTAAGTGGTAGAAACTAAAAAGTTTCTATTCCTGGATGAATGTTGCTTAAACGTATGTGCCAAAGGGAAATGTATGACAGAGGGAAGTTAAACATCCTTTCTGTTCTTAATTAGCACACTTGCTCGGGTAGAAGCAGCATTCATTGCTTTAAGTGTAGTGACATACCACAAAAGAAGAAGATGTACTTGTACACCTGGTAAAAAGACGATGGAGGCAAAAGACGCAGACAGAGAGCGGGTTGAAAAGCTGTGGGTTCAAGGTGTACACCAAGATATTGTATTAGTCCAACAACACTTGCATAACATTGTTGTTAGCAGCATGTCGCGTGTTGAATTGAAGTTCATTATTTCAGTTTGTCTGGGGCAGGAAAAAAAGTTAATAAAACTTGGCTAGCAGCCAACCTCCATGTTGTTAGCTGTTGTCTGAAGCCTCTGTCTCTCTTTGGGTTACTGGCTTCACTAAAACATACACTGGTGATCATGGATAACTAGTATCATGGGGCTGGTTATCACCTGTCTCTGTCACTCCCCACTCAGTTACCCCCCAAAGCCTGAGTGCAGATTTTGCAGCTCTCTTGGCCAAAGCCCATCCAACAACATTAATGGGCAATATAGCAGAAGGTTAGCGAAGCTGATCACCACAGATCACTCCCTATTGTAAGAGGGATCAATCACGACGAATCAATAGAATCTATACACTGCTATTGTATGCGGTGTCCAGGGTATGACCCTGGACCCGACCACCCTGAGAAAGTGAGGTCAAAGGTCACGCACACAGACAGAGAGAGACATAGCTACGTAGATCTGTCTCCGTCTCCCTCCCAAGACCATCAAGGCCTTGAAATCACAGACTATAGAGGTCTGTGTGAGACTGGGAGTGAGAGAGCCATGACACAGCAGGTTTCAGAAAAGTTATGGGAATTTTCTAAAACTCACGTTGGGATGATGGCTTGCTGCATGTCCCAGCATGCACTGAGTAACAGGAATTGTCCCCTATGGAAAGCCTTCCAGTCTATGATGGGACTAACACAAGTCGTCAGACAATGATTTATGGTCAGTTTTCAGGTGTGTTCAGATTGAATCTGAACAAATCTTTCATTGTTCACAAAATATGACCACTGACTGCTCAAGTGCCTAATGTTCCCAGTGCTTACAGGATAAAGCTGCTGATTTTCCATGTTATTGTTACTGTCAACAAATCCCATAAAAAGCCCATTGTTTCCTTCTGAGTTGTAAAGTATGAGGAATTTTAATGTACCATTAACTTCTCTACATGCCAATGACCTCTACAGCTTGGACTGGCATGAAACTCTCCAAAATGATAAACAGACAAAAATTATAATTTTTGTGGTGCTGCTGGACTGGAGGTCTGGAGACTTTGCTGGCCGTAATAATGTGAAGCCACCGTCTGGTCCTGTTCTTCTAACGTTCTGGGTTAGTATCTGTGCTGTAGGATGAAGCTCTGACCAACCAGTCTGTCTCCTCTGTTCCTTTTCTCACTTTTCCATTAACAATATACAGGAAAACTTCCTGCAGTACAGTCTTGTCCTTCTGCTAATGAAAGTTTACCACTTTCCTTTGAGTTGCTTAAATTTCAATAAAAACTGGAAAATGGGGGTGTTCCAAAACTTCAGGCTGGTAGTCTGTATGTATAAATAAACAGGACAGGTCCCTAGTTATGTATTATATTTAAAACAGTTCAATTTAACAGTTTAACAGGACAAAGTTCATTTCATACATATCAAAATGAGCTTTTATATTAATGATATCCACCTAACAAAAATTGAATTGTCTAAAAGCTATATATATATTTTGCACCATTTTTGTATGACGAATAAAATGTGCGTCAGAGAGAGTATAGTATGTTAATTAGGGTGATGACCACAGCATGTTCATTGCTATTCTGATCAAAACATACAGCAAGTGGAGGCAGAAATAATCATAGGTTCTGGTTCAGCTACTGACATCACTACTTAAACCTATAAGTGCCAGTGATATTGTAAAATAACTCAGTGGGAGAATATCATTGGCTTTCTAAACCACTGAAGCACTCTTCCAAAATATTATCCTATTCAAACCATTGTTAAACAACGGAATCGTTTCTCTTCTCTCTCTTACTTCATATTTGTTGAACGGGGTGATCACGTATCACAGAAACTCACTGACAGTGGAGCTCTTCAAGGAAGCATTCTTGGCCTTACTCATTTCCTTTACACAAGCCCACTTGCCAACTTTAGCAGACAACTTTGCCATATGACACACAAATTCCTTCACTGATCCGTTTCCTGTCTCACAAATAAAACTATGTAAATGAAGAAAACACAGTAATCTTCCCTCTATGACTGTATATATAAATCTGACTCGTTGCTCGGCTGCCTGGATCAACTGACTGAAGTCCTTATATGTGAAAAATTAAAGGTCATTGTAGCATCTTTAAAAAAAAAAACCTGCTGTCAGCTGCAGTGTCTTGCTTTGCAAAAATAACTTTGCACCTTTTTCATGAAAATATCCATAAGACTATTCCCCAAAGTTTTCTAACAGTGAAAGGGCTGCTTTCCTGTCCTTAAACAGTGCAACACTTTGGATCTCAGGACAGTAAAGCTGCTTGGTATTTTCTTTAAAAAGAATTAAAGACTACCTTTACTTGTACTCTGTCTGGTCTAATTGGTCTTCACTTGTCATCTGCTTATGGCGAGACTGTGCAATATTTTCTCACAGTCTTTTCCGTCACTCCTCCATCACTGTGTAAATATGTATTTAGTTTTTTTTTTTTTTTTTTTTTACTGTTTTTGTATTTTAAACTTAACTTTTTTATACTGTAAATACTCTAATTTCCACATCTTTTGTTATTTGATTGCACGTACACTTCTTGTTTCTGCACTTTTTTCTTGTGAGCCGCCAAACAAGTAAATTGTGTGATCAATAAAGTTCTTATCTTATCTTTGGATTTTTAGCTTTCACTTTTACATTTTGGCTCTCTCTCACTCTCCCTCTCTCGCTTTCTCCCTCCACCGCTGTGTGTGTGTGTTCACAAACAAGTTAGCCATGCTAGCCCTAAATCCGGAAGTAGATAATTTTCTACATTAAAACGTGAGCAAAAAAGCAAGTTTCATTCACTATGTGCACTGACAGTAAATAAGATAAGTTCCAGACATGTAAGCTTTTTTCTTTTTTTTTTTCATTCAGTAGTGTGATACTTAATCATAGTAGGGTCACGAAAAACAACACAGCCTACATCTAATTAATGATTAAAGTTTGTGGTGGTGTCAAAAAAGTTAGTCTAACAGTGGGTGATTCAAAATACAACAAATATAAATCATTTTCAGCACAAAACACAACAACCAACTAAAAAGGTAGATATCACTGGAGGTAAGTGGAAAACTGGGTATTTTTCTACAATAACGTGGATGAACTCGGAATTTAAATGTAAAGTTCCAGAGGTTAATGAAAGATCAAACTGTTGTGCTTTTATTTTTGAAATCCTTGCCGGATGTGCTGTCATGCCCTGCTGTTTGACTTGACGCGGTCGAGTAATAAAGCGACGCAGCAGCGGGAGGTAAACTTGGATCGCTCTGCCGGCACAGGAGGAGTCGCTGCTCCGGTTTGTCCTGTAACTCCTTGTGCAACAAAAGAAAGTAATTTACAACTCGACGCAAAATGAATAAAACAACCCAGTGATACAACGGAGGCGAACAAGGAATGATTTCATTTACCACATCTTTCATAACCACTCCGACCGGCAACTGAAGGTGGTAATACTCTCCAACACATAAAAGGAAAACTGGAAGACGACTTCGTCTACAACATGTGGAGCGGCTAATACTTTGTCGTTGTTAGCTAAGTCACAGCTTGTTTTAGCGTTTGTCACCACGGTGGCACGACGGAAATAGCCGAAAGAGACACAAAGTGCTACAGGCAGGGTAAGGTAGATGGAACCCCAGCTGCTGTGCTGTGAGGGGGACAGGCCTGCCAGGGCCTACCGGGACACCAACCTGTTGACCGACCGTGTCCTGCGTGCGCTCTTGCGGGCAGAAGACAAGTACCTCCCCGCTCCCAATTACTTCAAATGCGTCCAGAGAGACATCGCTCCGTACATGAGGAGGATAGTGGCTACCTGGGTGCTGGAGGTGAGTTAAAGCCAATACGTGTACAAAGAGAATCACGTTCACTAAACTTCTGTTTCAACGTGGCTCGCTTATCTGCAAAGTTATCTGCTTGCTGCATGAAGGTTTTGTCTTTCTGCGAGTCTCTGAGAATCACCGGAAAATTCGGCAGACAGGTTAAAATGTGTGTAACTTTGCTATCAAGTCTCTGCTTCAGTAATATGTTCTACTGCTCACTAGCACCACTGTTGATTCTGTGGAAGCTGAAAGAGAGGGATAAAGAGGTGTATGCAGTTCGTTCAGAGGTAAACCAGACGGATGCAGAATGGAAGTTACTGTCCTGAACACTCGTTAGTGCCCAGTCTTAACTTAATGTAATGTAGTCTAACTGACAAACTAGCAGCATGTTCAGATTTTCAGTGGTGTTTTTTTCCAGCTCTGAATCCTGCTCTCAGTGGAGTTCACTCACTGGAGTTGCTATCCACACATAACAAAAACCATGGACATGATACTGGTCCACAGTATGTGTTTCCTAACTATTGGCAGCCTATTAACAAAACTGCCTGTTTAAAAACAGTGTTTTTAAACAGCGTGTGAAACTAAAAGTACGTCTTCAACAATCGCTCGCCGCCGCCGCCTCCTTTATTTATCGGATAATATTCTGTTTTCCATGCTCTTATGTGCCTGTTTATCTTAACGGTGTAGAAAGCCATGTCAGATTACACCATATATAGTTCAACAGCGCAGAAATATTTCAAACGGGTTCTGTCGAGCTGCCAGTCTACGCAGACCACGCGCTGCCTTTGTGTTGGGAGGCTCGCGAGGAGCTGTTCTCAGGTTGTTAATGCTCCCAAACCCGATGTTCACGTTTCTACACCTTTATATTACTGAGACACCGACGGTATATGAGTCCGTCTGTTTTAGTTTTTTGCCGTTCAGCTTTGATTTTTGTCATGTAATGACAGAACCATACCACTGATCTGTGAGGGCTTCATAACTTTACTCCCTCCTCCTGACAGAGAAACACAGCCCCTGTCCTTCAGGTTAGGTTAGCTGTTTTACTGGGTTAATATGGAGCCATCTTGAGCACTTCATTTAATTTGAGCAGTAATTTTCTGATAACCAATACAATTGTTGTGGTTATTTAGCAAATATTTTATTTAATTTCTTAATTTTCTCATTGTCATGGCATAAACTGCTCCTATCAGCGGGGACACTGCAGACACTATTTTCAGTGCTGTATTTGTGATCCCCGCCATACCAAACCATATGTAAAGCATTCTCAAATTTCACAAATAAAACTGATTATTTCTTGTGAAAGGCATCTGTGGAAAGGTTTGGTCCATGAATCCACCACTCCCATGATGATGTGAGGCGTGGGGAATGTTTTCGTGGTTCACTTTGGGGCTCAGTATCGATCAGTTATGGTCTGAATGCCACAGTCTGTTTGAGTATTGTTGCTGACCTGCTTCCAGCAGGATAATGCTCCGGCACACGGATTACAGTGACTAAAAACCTGAGTTGGCAGCCCTCTGTGACTTAACCTAACCTAATTGATAAAATAACACTGATGAAGACACATTATTTAATGGCAGTATGTTGTCTGCTATGTCTGTGCAGGTGTGTGAGGAGCAGAAGTGTGAGGAGGAGGTTTTCCCTCTGGCTATGAACTACATGGACCGCTTCCTGTCTGTGGAACCCACCAAGAAGAACCACCTGCAGTTACTGGGAGCTGCCTGTATGTTCCTGGCATCCAAACTGAAGGAGACAATCCCACTCACTGCTGAGAAACTCTGCATCTACACAGACAACTCTATCACACCTACTCAGCTGCTGGTAGGTCATTCGGTGTCGACCCTTGCATTAAAATACTCTGTCCTAGTGGGGATACTCTAAGGTCCTATGAACTTCTTTGTTTAGATCATAATGTCTGAGTAGCTACTGGCCAGATTGGTGTGGATTTTATGGTCCCTAGAGGATGACCCCTAAGAGTTTTGGTAACCTCCTGACCTCGTCATGTTGCCCCACCACACAGTTAAAATATCCCCCTAACCCCCGACTTGAGACTATGACCAAGTATCTTTAAAAATGGCCGCATTGTTGTGAAGTTCACAGTGGTTATTCATGGTCCCCAGAGGAAGATACCTAATGGTTTGTGATGACCCATGACCTTTCCTCCAGTGATGCCTTAAAGCCAAAAATTCCCACAGGTGGACTAAAAATCATCCCCCTCCATCTTTGTTAATCCCTGCATCTGTTTAGATCACACTTGAACCTGTCCTTCTGTCCACCTCTCTGTCCTCGTCCACTCACAGCAAATGGAGCTGCTGGTTCTGAACAAGCTGAAGTGGGACCTGGCTTCAGTGACCCCTCTCGACTTCATCGACCACTTCCTTTTTCAGCTGCCTGTCAGGAGAGAGAGCAGGCCCATACTCAGGAAGCATGCTCAGACCTTTGTGGCGCTGTGTGCTACAGGTATGCATATTATCATAACAAAACACACACACACACACAGGTCTCAATATTGAATGATACATGGCCAATTAAACACTTACGACAACTACTACTACTGCTGCTGCTGTTGTTTAGGCTTTTAGGTCGAGGGAAATTTCATTCATGATGCTCATGCTAGTCCGTTTGAAACTCGTTGGTTTAAGGAGCACTTTTGAAAATTTAAACTGTCAAACATGACGGAGTTGCAGCTATTATTATTAGCTATAATTATTTGCATTACAGTTGGCATAGAATATTAATATAAAATGTATGTATGAAAATTAAGCATAACAACGTGCTAAGACAAAAGACAAACTTTCCAGAGTTTTAAAATCCTGTCTGTGAGTATTACAAACTGTTGTACAGTGTCTTGGCTCCTGGTAAGCCTTTAAGCACATTAATCTGTTACTCCAAATGGACTTCCTGCATTGGGTTTCATTGTCTACTGTTTTAACATAGGGCTAATTTCAGTCTGAGTCCTCAGTTAACTAAATGTCTTTGAGTGTGGAGGTTTGAATTCTCAGTGTTTTTGGGTCTTAGTTGGTTCTACTTATTATCACCAGCTATTTAAAAAGGTGCCATTTTAATTTGAAGTTCTGTTCTGATGCTCCACAGACGTTAAATTCATAGCCAGCCCTCCATCCATGGTAGCAGCTGGGAGCCTGGTGGCAGCAGTGGAGGGCTTACAAATGAAGATGGTGGGTAATGCCATGATGTCGCAGAAACTGACAGAGCAGCTGGCGCAGACCATCAGGAGTGACCCGGTAGGTACCTCTGTCCACAGCGTGATTACTACACGTTACATTCACGCGTCAGACTGTCTCTCAGACTGTCTCTGATTTTCACACTAACCTGAGCTGTCACTCTCCAGGATTGTCTCAGGGCGTGTCAGGAACAAATCGAGTCACTGCTGGAAACCAGTCTCAGACAGGCACAACAGCAACACTCCGTTACCATGGAAACTAAGAACATGGGAGAGGGGCAGGACCTCTCAACTACGCCCACAGATGTCCGCGACATAAACATCTGACCGAGACGAGACAAGAGACACAGGTTGAACTGACAGAGTGGATTGTCATCTTTGACACACACAAATACAAAAACACACACGGCTGTGCTTTACTTGATGCTGTGTGTGTTTGTGTGTGTGTTGGAGCTCTCACAAGTAACTGGTCTCAACGGTATGTCAGAACTGTGTGTGTGAAGACCAGTGTGAACCGTGGAGGACGACCAGAAAGAGTTGCTGACTGGACACCGTCACATCCAGAATAACAACAGCTGAGACTGGAATGTAGCTAACACTGAGGGAATGACAGAGTAATGCATGTTAAATGCAGCTTCTTACCTGTGGGTGACCTGTACCTTCCACTGAACCCTGGTCAGATAAGCAGGGTGCAACCAGTTCAGGATGCACCCGTCAAGGTGTTGTTTCGAGGACTAGGAGACCTGTCTGAACCTGCTCCCAGATTAAAACTGTCCAGCCTCAGACACTGAAACTACTTGTTGTTTTTTGATGGGCATGGACGCACATTTAGCCAACATTTAATGATCGCACGTCATAATGCTCCAGAGCCAGCTCTCTGCTAAAAGTGAACAGTAACACTGATTTATCAGGTGACCCACTCGTCCCGACTGAAGTGTTGAAGCAGCTCTCAGGTGATTGAATGGAACAAAAAGTGATGTAACATCCTGTCAAATGTGTGTTTGGAGATGACAGTTTCCTGGAAAGTGTTAAAACTAGCCTATTCTGAGTTCTGTGTTTTACTTCACATTATGTGTTATTTATCATTAACCTATACTGTGTTATACAGTCATTTTAAAACATGATCTGCAGCCATCTAATGTCCCGACAGGCTAAGAGGCCAATTTAAGATGCCTTTCTTCATTTTAAGGGCCTTTTGACTAAAAAAAGAAATATGACAAATAGCTTGTATTCATAAGTTTGAAGATTAGGAGTAAAAATGAAGGAAATGTACATTTATCTTTCATTTTTATCAGTTTGATAAATACAGTTCCCTGATCAATATGTAAAGTAAGTTTATCATCAGACAGTTGCCAAAAGCTTCAGGATATACTGTAGATTACAGTAATGTTAAAAGTGGCATTCACATAAGATCAAAAACCACCATAAGATCTAATCAGCACAGATGGAAAGGTGCTATAAAGTGAAAGCACTGTTCCAGTGTGATGCAGCGTGGTGCACAGCGGAGTGGGACGCAGCCAGTTTTGGATTGCTGGGCATTCATTTTGTGTTTCCTGTGTGCATATAAAGCAAAAACACTAAGAGTAACATGGTATAGAGTTTTTGAAGACTAATGATTTCAGATGTTTCCTACCTTAATGTGGTTGCTGCTGTCTGTGGTTGTTGTCCTATGTCAGTCCACTGAAAAACGTCATTAGAAGCTTCAGGAGCTCAGTATAGGATTCATTGTTTGTGAGTCCGACAGGACCAAACAAATCTTTTTTTCTTCCAACTGCATGTTCAGCAGGTCTTTCTGTTCTCCTGAAAAAAAGGGATGAAGCAGTACTAATTTTGTACGACATCAGGTGCACATCTTTATTTTGCTTGATATTTATTATATCACTTTTACAGGAACTTTACAACTAAACGTTGTACTGAAATAGAACAAAGTGTCAAAGAGTTCATCTGTCTTCAGCTGCTCTACTAACATTCCCACACAGATGGTCTTTGAGGGTACTAATATTTTGCTTCTTGAACAGAGAAGCCACAACTAAATCTTTGTACCTGTGAACTTTATTAGGGTTTTTTTTAAAGGGTATTTCCTGTGACATAAGCTTGTATCAGGTTAAGATCGATGTTGATGCTTTCTGTCTGAGGACAGAGTGTAAAGATGAATTAAAGAACAATTGTCTGATAAAACATGTGTTTGCACCTGTTGGTAATGTATGGTGTTTATGATTTCTGGGCCTATTTTGATATGTAATGATGTCATTTTCACTGGTGGATGAAGTGATGTCCGGTTTCAGTGATCTTAAACCAATAACCCAATGGTCACACCAGGAAGTGATGTCAAAATTCTGATGCGGGTAAAGAATAAATATTTATCAGAGCAATCACAAACTGGAACGAATGTGTGAGAGCAATGTTGTGCTTTGTAGACTGGTGGTATAATGTGGTATACTGTGCTAAACGTTTGTCACCCGAACACTGTTGGTGCCTGCAAATCACAAAGAGGACAGGTAACTATATACTGCTGTGGCTGAAAATGTAACGCAACAGAACAGACTTCAGATCAGGAGCCTACATGTGGGAAATGCTACAGTGGCTCAGCTAAGAAAAGCTTGATAGTAGTTAAGTAGAACAGCCAGCAGGTGGAAGTGTTGCTTAATAACAGGTAACTGGTCACAGAAGAAGAGATCTTCCTCATGCACTCATTGGCTGAACAAGAATAATTCTGGTAAACTCAAATTGAACACCTTCTCCATAAATGAGCTGCATTTATAGAGCACTTTGTGAGTCTGATCAACTACTCCAGGTCACATTCACCCATTCACACACACACATTCATACAGTGCTTTTTCTAATAAGCGCACACACGCTCGGAGGGGGGGGGGGGGTCTCGCCCAGGCTGTAATTCAATGTGGAAGTGCCACTGTGTGGAAGGAGCTATATAAATAAAACTGAATTGAAAACTGGAATCTATCTGAGAGATATGATTTAAACCAGCCTGGTGCTGTTCCTTTAATCCCAATGACATGTTCCAATCTTTCCAATAGGATACTACGATCAATAGTGTCAAATCCAGCACTAAGATCTAGTAGGACAAGTATAGAGACGTGTCCATTGTCTGATGCTATGAGAAGGTCGTTGGTAACTTTTACCAGTGGTTTCTGTGCTATGATGAACTTCAAACTAACTGTTCCTATGTAGATGGTCACACAACTGAGCTGCAACAGCCTTTTCAATAATTTCAGAAGTAAAGGGGAGATTGGATATAGGTCCATAGTTTGTTAGTGTCAGGGTCAAGAGAAGTGCCAATCAAAGGCAAAACATCTTTAAGAAGTCTGGTTGGGACAGGACCCAAAAGACATGTTGATGATTTAGATTTAGAAACTATTAAAGTCAACTCAGCAAGATCTATGGGAGGGAAACAGTCTAACGACAAATCAGGACTGGCAGACATTTCTAAAGTTGCTGTTCTTCACACACCCACATCATTAACAGCTGTAGGCAGGATAAGATGGATTCTATCTCTAATATCTACTCTTTTGTTGGTAAAGAAGCTCATAAAGTCATCAGTAGTGAGAGCTAGAGGGATGCATGGTTCCACAAAGCTATGACTCTTTGTCAGCCTGGCTACAGTGCTGAAAAGAAACCTAGGGTTGTTCTTGTTTTCCTCTATTAATGATGAGTAACAGGCAGTTCTTGCCTTATGAGAGGGATTTTTTTATACGTTATAAAGCTGTCTTTCCAGGGTAGGTGGAATTCCTCTAAATCAGTGGATAACCATTTCCTTTCCAGCTTTCGTGATATCTGCTTTAAAGTACATATTTGTGAATCACACCATGGAGCTAGCTTCCTCTTATTTATGACCTTTTTCAGAGGGCAACAGAGTCAAGGGTCGAACGCAATGAAGCAGCAGTATTATCAACTAGATAATCTATATCTGCTGGAGTAAAGTTTAGGCCATTGCCCTCTGTAAAACTGGCACATGGCAATAGAGTTAATAAAGATGGAATAACTTCCTTATATTTGAGAACAGTATTATTAGATAAATATCTACAGTAGTTAATTTTTTCCCAGATGCTGTACAGTTCATTATTGTAAATTCAAATGTTATTAAAGAATGATCAGATAAAACAGGGTTCTGAAGGAAAACTGTCAAATATTCAGTTTCTGTGCCATAGGTCAGTACAAGATCAAGGGTGTGATTAAAACAGTGAGTTGGTTTGTTAACATTTTGAAAGAAACCAATTGAGTCTAATACTGAATTAAATGCAGTCTTAAGGCTGTCATTGTGGGTATCTACATGACTACATGAATATAATGACAGTTATGACTAAGTGACTGCAGTCGTTCCTTTAATGGTACATGAAGCCTGCTGATTACAAACCACACATTCTCTTACACTATGAAGGCTGGAATTTGCATTTTGTATTGAGTTCAGTGGAATAAAAAGAGAAAAAAATAACCTGACTGTTAAATTACACATCTACTCATTGTCATATACTGGTTGTTCCAAGGTGAGGCAAAGGAGAAAGTCATATGACGAGGTATAAAGAGTGCCAAAGTCCATGTTAAGAGGACGTTTGGGTGGATGGGTGTGTCAATAAAACACAGGACTTTCAAACAGGTGACTGATGTTTGTTTCCCTCATCAGACCATTCTACAACCTTAACTGCATGTTTACCATATGTAACCATGACGAAGGTCCTTTAAATTAAGGAAGTGCTGAGATCCATGAACTGTGACCTGGCCATCACGTGGTATGGTTATCCAAACACACTCAAAACTCTTTATTCAGTTTAAACCTGCAATAACTGACTTTCTGGCCATTTGGGTGCAGTGAGAACACAGAAGCTTTACACATGATCACCTTACAAAGCTGTGATAATGACCAACAGCTGCAACTGCTGCTGCTGGAAACCAGGTTGATGAAAACTGAGACTGAACCAAAACCGTACAATTATGAGCTGTCAAATCAAAACAGCATGCTAAAAGAGGCTAAAAGCTCTGTAAAGCTGAGAGGAACTGCAGATTTGGTAACAGTTCTCTCACTGTGAGCCATTCTTCACACATTACTCTGTGAGCCATTAGTCACACAGCTTTAAATAAATGTAAATAACATATAAATGTAAATAATAATAGTCCACTTAGATGCAGCTCCTTAGCCTACAACCAAGTATCTGGACTGAAAAGATGGTCCGCTGGCTGATTGTGAGAGACATTCAGTACATTCAGTCCTGCTGTCCTTTGTCAAAACAGCGATCCTGAGGACAGGAACAGACGGAATAGTTTAGTTTCTGGCAGTGGGGTAACTTTGACTCTCTGCAGCTGTGGTTAACCAGACGCTTTCCACATTCTTCTGAGCCTTGACATCATCACAAACTTCCTAATAATCTAACTACGCTCTGAGAGTACATTCTGAATCACCACGGTACTCAAATGTTGCATAACTAAATGCACACTGTCGAAACGCCAAGCTGTTGGCAGTGGATCACAGTCCTGAAGTCCCAAAAACAGCAAATGTCCCTACAAATCAAACAGGGACCATACAGGGCTGGTGCTGGCTTGCTGATAAGACTGGTTATATAATGAAAAGAAAGATAAAAGTGGTCCAGATCTGTGTTACATGTGCAATAGGTGACAAGAGAGGTGGGTGGTTTACTCCTGCATTCTTGACTTGTACTCACCTATGTTGAGTGCATGACGCACACAGGACTAGCATTACAGCAGCACTGTGTTCAGTCACTGTCAAGAGAGAGTAGTCAGACAGCAGCTGGGGTTTGACAGGTAATCAGCTAACATGTCAGTGACACTGGGAGGCAACATCGTGGTGACTGGTAGCAACAGAGGCATTGGTTTGGAGCTGGTCAAGCAACTGGCAGAGAAGACCGGAGAGGACACTCACATCTATGCCTGCTGCAGAGAGCCTGAGGGACCCAGGGCTGAGGTGAGACACTTCCCCACACACACACACACACACACACACACACACACACACACACACACACACACACACACACACACACACAGACACACACACACAGACACACACACACGCGCTCCTGCTAACAGATGGGCGTGTAAGCAGATCCACGGCTACTCTGTGAGCTATGGACACTGGAACCATGAACACATGAAGAAGGCTTTAATAGACCCAAGCACATAATGACCAGAATGTATCTGTGCAGGGTTGAAGGAAGTGTTGATCAGTAATAATTACTAAGAGATCCTGAACACATATTATGTAACGTATGACATACAAGAAATTCAACATTTCGTACATTACATGCAAAGTTGTGTTTGTTCCAACAGTTACTGAAGGTAATATGATACTTACTCTGAGTAAACTGTTTGTTGAGAAATGTGCCCTATTAGTTGTGTAATCAGGGTGTTATCTGTTTTATTAAAGAAGAAAACTATAAGAATTGCTTATGAACACTGGCAGCAGTTTCAGTTTGCCTACGGAGGTGTGTACTGAACAGGATTTGTTTTGACTCAGGTGACTCATGATCGGCTAAAAATTAACTTCTAATTCAATTTATCATAAACTTTCAACTTCATAGTTCCAGACATTCTGAGTGGAAACCTTATTAATTCACAGGATTAAATCATGGTGTTATCATTGTTTACATTAGATTGGTATATTCTAAGTCTGTGCTAAATTTGATGTTTCGTTAGAAATGTTGTGTTTGAACACACCAGCATGAGCCAAGAAATACTGGCTGCTGCTGTAAATAACAGTGAATTTAGAGACAGTCTCTATGTCTCTGTCATCTAATCGTCCCTTACCGCCTTTCCTTCTTTCTTTGTCCATGTTTTGTTCTTTCTCTCTCTCCTTCAGGCCCTGAGAAACCTCAGTGCTCAATATCCTGGAAAGATCACTATAATGAAATTAGGTAAACACAGCTCACGCACATATACTGTCTAGACACTTACAGAACTGGAACATAGAACAGTTTCCTCTCGGGACGTGTCCTTCACATTGCTTAACCTTGTATACAGCTTTGCATTCAGTTAGAAGCAGGAAGTCATGATTACCAAACCATACCATTAGCTGTAGCTAATAGTAAGGTTTACAGGCCATAAGTACTGCCCCGTGCTGTGTTAACTCTGAATATTCCATATTTGTAATTTCAATACCTGCCAAGATAATACAAGAAGCCCTGCAATTTTACTGTACATTAAACCTAGAGTACTATTATTCACCTGTAAACAACACTGCTAAAAAGGTATGCTAATAAATCTCAGCTCAACTTTATTAATAAAGCACCTTTTAACCAAACATTGCTCGGCATAGAAGGTTTGAAATCTGTGCTGGAGTCAGCTTTGAGCACACATAGGTCTAACAAACTTAGACAGAAGAGCATAAATACTTGGAATTCCACTCAGTCTCACCGTTGGTAAAGGATATTCAATCATACTACACCCTTTTAGCAATTTCCTGTTCCTTTGATTATTTAACCTCCATGCTATCACCATGCTTACTTAGTCATAATACTCATTATGGGTGACTTCAACCTGGGTTGGTAAACAGAGGATCCTGACAAACTTAAATATCTCTGTACTGATTTCAATATAATATTCCAATATAATGCAAATAATCTCTGAACCAAGCAGACCACATTTTAAAAACCCTGATAAACCAGCCCTCATTGACCAGACTCTGTAAACTGACCATAGACTGTATAATGGACGTAGCACCCGTGACGTCACCCATTGGTTTCGGGGAGTCGGTTTTGTGACCAAACCATGGGCATTTGAGCTGCGCCATCTTGGATTTTAGTGGGAGTGTACTTTCCTTATTTGGCGGAGAGGCGGTTACTCTAAGGGTCAGCCGGCCGAGAACCCGCCCACTTAGCTCGGAGCAATATTGAATATTTACCAGCTTTCACCGCTGCCTCCATACACTATCCACTAACTGACTTTTTAAACAGAAAAATGAGACCAAATAAAACTGTAACCTAGTATTCCCGCAACAAACGGACTCTGAGAGCATGGAACACACCGCAACGGCGTTCCTAACATTAGCTGCTCCGGTCCTCTATCTGTATCAGCAGCGACCAGAAATCGGCAATGAAGTCATAAGCTAGCGGCAAAATATGCTAATACATGCTAATTAGCGCAAACATCCAGGTAAAACAGTGAGAAATTTACTTACCGAAAAAACTGCAACACAGACTCCTTCGACGGTCGGTTAGTACAGTCTACACTACAACAAGCCATACTGTCACAGAAACCTATCAGAACATTGGCAAACAAACACGGACACTGCAGCCCCTGTCAGCCGCTGGAGGTAGCCGGAGGCCTCTGGATGTAGCCGCCTAGCCCAGCCGATGCTTTAGCAAAGAGCTAACTGCCAGTGCCTGTCTATGGAGCTGTCACTCAACGTAACCACGCCCTAATTTATGCAAGAACTTTAAGCCTAAATAACACTAAAACTGTTACAACCCCCTCATTTGTTCTGAAGAGGCTTTCAGCTTTTTACATCAATCAGCCTATCAATCTCACAGTTGATGCCCCTCAACCAGTAATGGTGGAGCTACACCCTAATGTAAGCCTGCTTTGTCCTGCTTGAGCTGAGAGTGCATAGATGTGTCAGATGGGCTTCATGAATCTTATGCGATTTGTTTGTCATGGAGGCCATAGGACTTGGCATGGGTTGTGCCTGTCTAAACAGAGACTCTCTAACTGGACTGTAGACACCATGTCACAGGATCACAAGCTCTTTCAGCCAGGAGTGTTGCCACCTCTTGGGCTGCTCTGAAGAGTGACATCTGCACTGTAACGACTGGGATTATTCCTGCTCCTCCTCCCCACTTCTCCACTTTCTGCACAGTTTTCCTCCTACTATGCAAGCTACTGTCAGCAGTATGAGTACAAATGTGCTGGGGCTGTATTTGCCTCACTAAGATCATTTTCCCTTGCTGTGGATAAAATGAGCAGCTGGTACAGTTACATGTAGCCGAATTTAGACTGGACTGCCTGAGCCCTTCAACACTTGTTCTACCACAGAGGTGACACACTTTAACAGAGAATAAAAACATCACACATGGATTACAGAAGAATCCAGTGCTTCTCCTCACCCAGTCCAACCTATGAATATACCTTAGTATTTAAAAGTTAAAATTGTGTGACAGCTGGAAATGAAGTGACTGGGCAGTGATATACGTCTATGTCAGCTGCCTTTGAGACACATCAGCTGACACAGGGAGAGGTGTGCCTACTGAGGAAAAGCCCAACCTTACGCTTGTGGTGTAATACTGGCAACTACCTTCTTCAGAATGTAGGTAAGGTTTGTTCAAATTTCTGAAAAAAAGTTGCTAAAGTTCGGAAAATATAGCAACAAAGGCTAGACAAAGTTGGCAACACTGCCTGTAAACACCCCCTGGTGACGTAAACTGTATGCACCAATTCATTTTGAAAGAGCAGCCATCAATGGGGAAACTCAAACATCCAACCAATGGTGTAATTTTATCACTCATTCACGTTGTAACCTACAGGAAAAAAGTCCTTTCTAAAGGCCATCATATACTGTGACTGCCAATTCCAGTAGGCACTTTAACCAAATACAGTGGAATTAAAGCAGGTATATGGGCATTCAGCAGCTGTGTTGGAGGTCTTAGTCCAAGGCACCACGTTCTATGGTGTGAACATGAAGCACTTTGTATTCACTTGTCAGCAGCAAATCTCTGTGTTTATCTGTTAGTAGCCCTACCTTCTGTGAACTAGACTAGGGAGGGCACTGCATTGTACCTTTGACATACACAACCACATAACATTAAGCCTCATGCAATAGCATGTTGTGTTCTCATCCTAACTCTCTCATACATTTTTTTCCTGAGCTTTGTTTGTACAAGTGTTTCAAGCTGGATTCACCAAACTCCCTTAACTGGACAAAACTTGCCATACAAGACTGTTCCACTGGGTGTTCGGGCAAGTTTCATTCACAAATATGTTACGGAAGAGTAAAAAGAGGAACTTCACCAGCAGAGCTTGGTCATGCTGTTGGAAGTCATGAAAACAAATGAATTAGTGTCAGTGGTAGCGTCAGAGGACCTGGAACAATTGGAGAGTACAGCTGTCCACAGCATGTCATCAGAGCACTGCAGCATGGCCTTTCTTACATTTCTTTAATTACACAATAAGGAAAAAGTTTAACACAAAAAAAAATTTGCATATAACTTTTCTCCTTTCTTCCTCTAAAACTTATTTTTTGCTTTTTTTTTCCACTGATGGATAAATTTTATCTCATCTCGACAATTTGACGATGATGAATGATGTTTGTTGGACATGAATCTGGATGAGAGAGTGAGGCAGTAAGAGCCTGGGGAAAGTGACTAACAGAGCAAGGTTTCTGGCCAGAAAACACAAATTCCTATTGACTGCTGTTGAGGGTCTGGGGAAAAACACTTAAGGCAAATGACAGATCTCTTGGAGCATGTTAGTCAGAGCTGTGTTGGGCTTGGATCCTATAGCAGCTTAACTAGGGGACGGTTCTAGCAAAACCTGAGCCAGGACTAACTATATGCTTTATCAAAGAGGAAGGTCATTTCATTCTTTCAGTGACTGTCCTGATAATGACAGAGGTATTTACGGTATTTGGTTGTTGGTGATCTTCGATGTCACCTGGTCACTTGTCTCCTGTATCTTACAGTACATCAAGGACCACAATGGAAATACATCTTTTCTGGTTGTGTATGATTAGATGTCCTCCTTCCTCTAATGTCAACTAACTAAACCCACTAAACTAACCCTATGATGTTTTCCATGAGTAGTAATGCACACTGAGGTACCACAGAAGTTGGTTATATTTTTGCTGTAGCAGCTACAATTTACTTATAGTCGTAATAAAATGTTTCCTCATTCTACTGCATTCGTTTATTGATATGAGTCATGGTCATCTGACTGACCACATCTGCATTCAGTTGGAGAGTAATGACTGATGAACACACTAATCCTAGAGCACAACTCTTGCATTTTATTTCTCTGGAATCTGATGTGATTGATGTGTAGATATCTATCAACAACTCTGCAAACGTGTGTGTGTGTGTGTGTGTGTGCCTACATGCAGACACAATGGATGAGGACAGCATCTCGACTGCTGCCCAGGCTGTGAGCAAGCAGATCGGTGCTGGTGGGCTGAACCTCCTCATCAACAACGCTGCCATCACTAAACCAGCGTCACCCGCGTCGCTGTCTGCCACCCAGAAAAAAGACATGATGGAAGTGTACGAAACCAACGTGGTCGGACCCTTTCTGCTCGCAAAGGTTGGTTTGTGTTACTCTTCTGTGTGCTTCTATTGTGCAATCACACACACAGACATACACAGATACAGGCATATAAGTACAGTCGTGGATAACCAGGGCAAAAATATGGAGCAAAACTAAGTTGAACAGATATGATTCATATAGGGAAAAAGAGCCAGTGCTATCATGCTGACCTTTATTTCACTGGCTGCTTCCTCTGTCATTGTTAATGACTGATTCAAGTTGTGGAGTGTGGGGGAGTGAACTTTTTCCATTCTAGAGAGCAAGTCATAAGGTCTGTAAGTCAAACTGGTCCTCACCAGGACAGAAGTACAAGTGCACGCACGCACACACAAACACACACACTTTAAACTTTAAACAGAGTGTAATTTGTCAGTAGTAAATTCTCTCTCTCTCTCTCTCTCTCTCTCTCTCTCTCTCTCTCTCTCTCTCTCTCTCTCTCTCTCTCTCTCTCTCTCTCTCTCTCTCTCTCTCTCTCTCTCTCTCTCTCTCTCTCTCTCTCTCTAGATGTTTCTCCCACTCCTCCAGAGAGCAGCAGAGCGGGGATCACCTGGTAAGGACCAGGGTTCATTTCTTTTGTTTGGACTAGAATTTGTATCTCAGACACAGGTGTTATGGGGAAAAGGCAAACAGCAGGGAACTAACAGCAGGGGCATTTATGGTTTCATGGCCCCACTGTGATGCTCCATGGTGGATTTTTTTGCATTAAGTAGGAGGAGCAGGTCAAAAAATAACACAGCTCAGCAAAACCTGCAAACAGTTTCTAGAAAACTGGGCCACAACAGGAATGCATTGCTGCAGCAGCTGGGGTTCCTCATTTCAGAGCAACACAGCGTCCTGGACCAGGATCCAATTATCTAAACCTGCTCCAGACACACTTCTGACACAGCAATTTTGAATGCAGGACGAGTATTTTTACACTGTTGTACTTCCACACTTTCCTAAGGACCTGAACACATGCGTCACCACTGGCAATGAGGAATAGCTCAGTATACCTCACAATGACTGGCTCATTCACAGCTGTGTGGCTTGTAACATACAATCATAGCCCTGCAGGTGAACAGTGTGGCCACTGAAACCTAACGCACAGCTTGCTGTCTGCACGCTTCACTGCAAAACCACAGAGTTCCCAAGAATGACATTAGGTACACAGCAAACTCACACCAAAAGACTCTGTTTACACTGGGTCAGAAAACCTTACGCCGTATTATTGACAAGAACCAATAGATTGTATGTCTGTGTATGTGTCTAGTGTTTTTGTAGTAGTTTCAAACACAAGAAATCTGACTTGTCTAATGGTCTGAACTCTTGCTCCAAGTTTCTGAGATGTAACCAGTGGTAAAATCATTGGCAGGATATCGATATCAAACACAGGTCAGCTGTTTGGAAGTGTCTGAGGGGTGACTGAGGTGGAATATGAAGCATAGCATCTCACTCATCATGTTAAGGGGCCGTGCTCTGACCAAAGGGGCAGGTTTTCACACTGATCAGTATTTTCAGTGGCATCAAAACATTGTCTCTTTGTTTCTGTCTGTGTCTCAGGGGATAAAATGTCCTGCAGGAGGTCAGCCATCATCAATGTCTCCACGCTCATCTCATCCATGGAGAAATGTGCAGAGACCTTCCATATAGCACAGATGTACGCTTACAGGACCAGCAAGGTACTGTTTGTTTAGATAAAATCTGAATAATAGCACTGCACCCTCACTTTGTCTCTGCCAGACTACTACTGGTTTTATGAGACAGGATCATACCAAGAGAGGGACAACATGATGTCCCGTCTGAACGTAGATTATTTTGTTCTTTAGTTTGAAGTCACTTGTCTTATGTGTTTATTATTGTTTTACTTCCTGCCTTTGTTTTTGTGTGTGTATTACCAGTCAGTCAGTCCGTCAGGCTTTCCAGCTGTTCCTCTTTCTAGTTGAATATTCGTCCTGTATGACCTTTTGTCTCTTCCTGACCTTTTGCTTTTTGTCTGTTGGTTGGATGTGTTGTTTGCTATGCTGACTGACATCTTGTGGATGACTTCCAGCTATCGTGCAAACACTTTTGATTTTTGAACTAGTCTCCCATGTGATACTTGAGTCTATGCCTTGGTATGAGATGGTGACAGTACAATCTGGCCATGACAGACCCATTAGGATCAGACCCGATCCAGACCCATCCAAAATCAAGGACACAAGCTTCTCCATGATCAACATGATCAAAACCTTCACACTGACTAGTCCACAGGTCTCTTTACCTCCAGTGAATTCCCCCACTCTTCCAAGACCATTTTGATAAACAACAGGTCCCTAATCCCCACATCATAATTCCTCTGAGCTGGTGACAATTCTCTGGAAAAGAGAGCACATAAATAAATCTAGCTGTCTGCCTTTGAGTGCTGGGACAACACTTCCCCAAACCCCACATCTGAAGACCTAAACAACCTTAGACCTTTGACCTAAACAATAAACTGCTGACTGGGGTCAGAGAGCGTGAGGACCAGAGCTGAGCTAAAGAGCTGCTGACCAAAGGAAACTGGTTTGACCGATTGAGCATGAGGACATAAGAGGAAGGGGGTACCTGTTCTTAACCGTGATGTCGTTCACACCATGGCAGTCAATGCAGGGGTGGAGAGACTCGACTCTTGTCAACGAAGAAGAAACCTGCACCGCCTGGGGACGAAGACGGGAGGGTGACTCCAGGGATGATTCTGGCCAGGGAGCTGTATTTGTACAATAGGTGATTGATAAAAAGCGTTTCAATTAAGAGAAACAGAAACACCACAAAAGTTATTCACTTCAAACTTTCAGCAGAATAATTTAAAGAGTTGATCTGTACATACATGTAATCAGAGCTGAGGAGCATGAGGAGACAAGACAGGACTGTCACCCTCCTATGTGTTTATGGTTATCAGCCTCCACTGTTTCCTGACCTTGAGGAGAAAGTCAGTTTCCGTCCTCAGATCCCTCCACCTCCCCTGGGTCATTTATGGGGAACCAGGGTAAAATAGCCACTGGCGGTCTGCAGCAAGAGCAGGGCCTGCTAGTATCTGGACTTTCATCTTCATTACCCTGATCTGTCTGAGCACTTTTCCCACCAGTTTTCTTTTTGAATACACTAATAACATTATTCATTATACACTAATGAATAATGTGTCATTGTTCAATTGCACTTGGTCACCAGGCAGCGCTGAACATGCTGACTTGCTGTCAAGCTGAGGACTTCAAGGCTCACAACATACTGGTGACGGCCATCCACCCCGGCTGGGTGCGCACTGACATGGGAGGAGAACAGGTGAGGTGATGGAGGAGAGAGAGGAGTACTGTAAGGCCTTTCACTTCCATCAATGTAAAGTGGGTTTGTATGAACTATACTATCCTGTGGCTCTGTAACTGCAGCCATCAGGAGTGGAAAGTCACTAAGTACATTTACGCTGTAAACAACTACTTTCAATGGAAAATGGAAGCTCGAAAAGCTGCTAAATGTTGTCAGAAAACATAATAACGCTAATTAGCATATTCATGATGTCATTGCATCCTGATTGGTTTCAGCTCTTTACCTGTTTGCTTCTCTCCTCCTCTCTGTGCTCACATATACAGTCACTTCATTCAGATGAACTCACAGTAAAGCTGTAAATTCAAGTACCTCAATGAAAATAAAAGAGTACATAAAAATTATTTAAAATTTAGGTCAAACTTACCGCAACATGTTTCCTCGAGTTAGACGTTGAGTTTCTGAACGCTGAAATATCCGTTTGTTGTGGGACACACAGAAGACACCGCATAATGTAACTGCAGTTTCACACTGTTTGTAAACTAAACATGCTTTCAGTGTGAGGCCGGGGCTGTTCCTCCTCGTCCTCGTCTGCATTGTCGACCGTTGATTCTGCCATTTTTTAGCTATCTAAACACAGTGGATATCCACCGCAGTAGCCGCAAAGCTAGCAAGTCCCGCCGCTGAGATTGAGTATGGTCACGTGACGAGGCTGCGCGATGGCTACGTTTCATTGGTTAAACAGAGTCACGCGGTAGATCCTTGGGCGGAAGTCTCTCTCTCTGACAAAATAAAAGTAGAGATACTGGATAGCTTAAAGCTTTAACCAGTATCACTGATAAAAGTAACGAGCTCAGTATAGTCTAATGTAGCGGAGTAAGAGTACTGTTTCTTCTTTATTAATCTACTCAAGTAAAAGTAAAAAGTATATTGATTTAAAACTACTCCTACAAGTATTTTATTTTCAAAAACTTAAGTAAATGTAACGGAGTAAATGTAACCCGTTACTACCCACCTCTGCACACAAGTTAAAGACAACGGCTGTGCTGTGATCTCAGATATATTTACCTGTAAAATGATCAGACAGAGAGAAAGTTATTAGATCATTCATTCATTTCTCAGACACATGAGACCAAGTAACTAACCAGCCGTTCTAAAAGTGTACACTATCCATCAAAAGTTTTAGAACACTACGATTTTTCCAGTTGTTATTGAACTTCAGGCTGTTCAGTCCTAATGAATGACCTTAAATGGTACAAACCAGATCACCGAAAACTAAAGAATCACTTAAACTTCATGTAAACAGGCTTTTTCAGGGATGAAGAAACTAGTTCACTCTCGTCTTCCAGCAGCAGTGGAAGTAAATGAAGCCTTGAAAGTTGATGCAAACAGTTCACACAGGTGACCCAACGTCTGTTGATGACTTCCAAACCCTCTGTCTGTACAAAGACAGTGATTAACAAACTGTGTTACTGCACCATCTGATGCTTCATTAGGACAATACTGTGCTGCAGGAATGAGAGAAAAAGGCAGGAACAGAGGAAACAGACTGGTTGGTCAGAGCAGCACAAAAATCTCGGCTCCTGTACACGTGAAGTCTCAGAGGGTCCCTCTTCCTTTGCAGTATCAACACATGTACAAGTATCTGAATCACCAACTGAACACAGGCATCTGTAGTGCTTACTGTGCGAATCAGTGATAAACTCCATATACATCCACATTTAAGCAAATATTATTATGAAAATTTTTGTTAACAGTTAACAGCATCAGTGCAATAAGCACAATCAGAGACAAACATGTCCAATCGTATGTAAAATCTTTACATTTCAGAAAAGAGTTTTGAGTAAGAGAGAAAAAACAATGCCTTCCATCTTTATTGACTTCCCTCCTTCTTGTGTTTGTTGTCTCCTCCAGGCTCCTTTGACCACCCTGGAGAGCGCACTGGGCATGCTCAGTGTGATGTCATCACTCAGCAATAAAGATAGCGGGATGCTTTTAGACTGGGAGGGAAACACAATCCCCTGGTAGCAGTCGCCACGACAACCACGAAAAAGCCAAGCAGACAGATGATTTTTGCATACGCACATAACAAAGACAGTTATGTGCGTATGCAACAAAGACATCCTCCTGTGTCTGTCACATGTAGCTTTTTATCTAGAAGTTTCCTCTAAATTCTCTGATTGAACTCTATGACTGGAAAAATACTTTAATAAAAGTAATCACATTTTGAAATTAATATTTCATGACATCTGTAATTCCAACATGTCCGAGTATAATCATTTCTTTTCATGAGTTTTTGTAGCTGCAAAATTAAAATTCTATGCTTTCAATTGCACTAGTGGACATTCATATCTGAGTATAAAGAATTTTCCCCAGTCTGTCTTAATACAGCTGTGACATGGCTGTTACTGTTACTGCGCTGACCGAGCTGGGAGTGAATCACAGTCCCACTGGATTAGTCCTTTTGTGCATTTTTGCACACTTTGTCCTCGACCTTTTACAGTGTGCTCACATTATGATGTAGTTACCTCACAGTCTGGACAAGTAGAACAAGTACAGTGACAAAGAACTCCAACATTCATAAAAGCATGTGAGTGTTGTGATAAGACTTCAAACCTCTTATACCTGTCCTGTAAGTTTGAATGAACAAATGTGTTTACACGGGTTAGGATCAGGTTTTTGGAAAGTTCTTGAGTAACATCCTGGTTTCAGATACCAAACTGGGTTTGGTAGTAACAGTAACTCAAGTTGGCACAGAAACGAACAATGGCGACAACAAGGATTTAGGTCGCACATGTGATTGATCAGAAACCCGATTGATATCAGAATCATGTAGACAGGGAGCTGAACACTAATGCACTCGGTGTAGCTGATGATATGAGCTGACAAAGTTCCTTGCTTTAGTTTCTGTCTAACAATCTGGCTGTTGTGTTTCAGAGAGTTCACAGCAGTACCAGTGTCTTTACTTGTTGTTCCTCTTCCTTTGTTGATGTAATACCACCTCTCAGAAATAAAGTGAACTGAAGTGATTTGTGGCCCTTCAGCAGGGAGGAACTCGATCCTGCTGAATTCTCGAAATGATAGACTTTAGTCACGTTCCAGTCCAGGAGAGGGATCACGTCTGTCCTACAGCCTGCACAGGTGCCAGGAAATGCCACTGAGATCAAATTCAAACTACTTGGAATTTCCTCCAGTGGAAACACAGTCTCTACATCTGAAATCTCAGACTCTCCCTTCTTTGGTTATTACTGCCCTCTAGAGGCCACTAGGGAGTAGAAACCAAAGTGACAAAACAAAGTGTTTGCATGTGTTTCATTAGCTTTGAGCTTTTGGTAAAATATAAAAATACTCCCTAAACAACAGTAACTGTAATGTACTTTTAATCTTTTTTTTTTTTAACAATATGACATGTCATGTTACGTAGCATTTAGCAGTTAAAGAGCCAGATATTTCTCTAAGGGAGAAAGTACTGGTAAATGGATGCATTTACATAACACTACAAATCACAAGTCAAAGCAGAGGAGCTTTTGATGAGAGGCCGACCCACTCTGCTGATGTTTCTTCTTCTAAGATTGCATAAGAACTGCAGCAAAAACAGATTCATCCAACTTTTAGTGTCTCAGAAAGTCTCCCCACTGAAATCTGCACAGCCTACTTTCCCATCACGTCAGCAGTACTTAGTTTTAGGTCAAATGTGTTGACTTTGGTCTATAATATAACCTTCGGCAAACATTTATTTCAGACAGTCAGCACAGTGCCAGCTAATGGTCGGAGAGTTTAGATATTCTGTTGACTAACTCAAACCTAAAGTGGCCCGTGTGCTGCAGTGTCACAGCTCTAATATGAGCTGTCCACTGCAGGTGACCAACCATATGTTTCAGTTTCAGCTCAGCACTGAGCCTTTGGTTCCTACGCATCCCCTGTCCCTCTGTGGCATTAGTTTCAGAAATTAGCTCATGCAAATGGTCTGAAAACGCCCCCCCCAAAAAAACAACAGCATATCAAAGTGTCAGAGAAAAGAAGAAAAGCAGGTTTAATTTCATTTGTTGTCTTTAACCTTTTACACTCCTTTTCTCTAATACATGCCTCTTACAAAACAACGTACGTATAGTTTTCCAAAAAAGCGACTGAGATGGCACTGAGATCGTGTTCAATAACTGGACTGTTGCGAGGACGACTTTTGGCGGCGGCGTTGCCTGAACTGGACACATTTACGGAGCCGCAGGTGGCGACGTTCTGCTCAAACACAGAGGCAACGTGTAGAGCTGTCATGAGTCTGTCATCAGGTGAAGGTTAAAGACGGGCGAGTGCTCCAGTGTTTTCTTGGAAGGTGTGCCTTTGTCAGGTATGGGCGAAGAGCATAAACGTACTACAACACAGTCATACATATCATCTGGAATTTACACATCCATAACAATAATGATACAAGGATCAAGAATCAGAGCCATAATTATACGGTATAGCAATAATAATATCAATTATTGATATTGTCTAAAAACTACACTTATGTTTTCATCTTTTCTTCCAAAAAAAAAAAAGAGCCATATATTTATATTTATATACTGGAAGTTCTTTAGTCTTTTTTCTTTACGGTTTTCTGACTAAATAGGTAACTTAAATATTTACAATGATTATTTTACAACCATTGGCCCAGCCCACTGACGATAAAATGTTCCTTTGAGTTTGTCTAGAATTAAAAAGCGCGCAGTGGAAGGAGGGATGAGAGAGGAATGGTCCCAGTGAAAGGCGAGGTAGGGAGGGAGCAGAGGATGGATATGAGGTTGGCGTCCCCGGTCCCAGACAGGGTCTCAGACCCCCAGGAACCAGAGTACAGGATACAGGGTTTCCCATGCTACATGTCAGAAGTGTAAGGAATGGAAAGCCTCACCCTGTCGCGGTACACAGGGTCTCCAACCTCACACTGGAAGGGTGTACAGGGTTTCCTGCAGCACTTTGTGCTCCAGGGAGCTCCAGGTCCTCTTACCCCGTTTTGCAGGGCTGTACAGGGTCGTCCGCCTCGTGTTAGAGGGGGGATTTGCTGCCCCACGTTCATGGGGACATCTCAGTTTGTGTAACTGTGTCTTTTGTTCTTCCTCCTCCCCCCTTTAACCCCTACATCACCAGCAGCTGTCCCAGGACCATCCTGAACTGCTGCGTGTACCCCGCCAGCTCCCTCACCCTCTCAGTCATCTCTCTGGCTGCGCCGGGGGAAGGATACTGAAGCGCCGCCGTCTTCGTACTGATCACAATGTCTTTGAGTTTTTCGCAGAGGGTGTTGCTGCTCTGGGCCACCCGTGCCCTCACCTCAGGGGACTTGGCCTGGCGCGACAACGTGTCGCCGATGAACACCAGCTTGTGTGCGCTGAGGATGACAAACTTGCTGTGCGCCACAAAGATCTTGGGCGGCTGGTTGGAGTTGACGGCGGTGAAGAAGGCATCGATGGCATTGGTCACCGTGGTAACGTTCTGCTCGCACTGCTCTTGGTAGAAGAGGAGGAGCTGCCGGTCGCCGTGGCACAGCTTGGAGGAAGAGGGGCCTCCAGAGCCATTCTGGGCCAGCTGGTTGGCCAGAGGGTGATGGGGGGGCGGGACCCAGCCCGTCATGTCGTTGTTGATTGGCCGGCTGACTTCCTGCTCTAGCCGCTCAAACTGTTTAATCTGGAAGGAGAAGAGGAAGAAGGAGAGCGTTAATACTAAACGATAATACTTGGCTACATTAGCCAAATGAAAAATAGCTTGTGATGACCACCCATGTACATTGTCATCTACATTCACACACACACACACACACACACACACACACACACACACACACACACACTGGTACCTGTTGCTGTTCCAGTTGCGTCTTGTTGTGTCGGATGATGTTGCCTTTCTCCAGCAGCTGTCTTTGGTTCTTCTCAAACTCCTCTTTTCCCTGACAGACCAACACACACACACACACAACAGTTACACAACCTGTGTACGTCCTTCCACTGCTGATTTAAAACACGTCTCTCTGTGGCTCAACACGTAACACACGGCCTCTGTCTCCCTCTGATGGTGACAAACAGGAAGTGCAGAAACAGCTGCTGGGACTGAACAGTCTCTCCTCACATGAACATTTCTTGCTTTATTTTTCACTCATTTCTGATGTACAGGTATTTATTGAAATATCTTTCTCTGATGACGTTACATTTTTTGAGCGTCTGTGTCAAACTGAATTTCCCATCAGTAAACTGACATGTTATCTTAGCTTTACCTTTTCTTATCACACAGATGCTGAGTGAGGACCATGACTACAGCCTCACATCTGGAGTGGTCACACACTTACATCACAACTAAATGCCTAACCCCTACCCCAACCCTAACGCTACCGGGTCTGAACCCTCAAACAGCCCTGTGTCAGAAAGTGAGGATCAGGCAAAATGTCCTCATTCTATAAAGTTTTCAAATCACACTGGTCTTCACAAAAATAGAAGCAGAAGCGATAATATGGAGCTATCACTGTAGTTCAGACAGGAACCGAGGTTCTTTTAAAATCACACATATATGTAATGTTGCTTTTGTCCACAAAAACTCTGAATAAAACTAAATGAAAACAAACATATGAGACAATGTTCTACAATCTTCATCCAATAAAGAAACTAAGAGGAAGACAAATGGACAAATGAAGTAATTACTGTTTGAATGTCTCATTCAGTGACTCGTGTGTGGGTCTGTAGTGTCACAATGATTAGAACAGTCAGTTTAATATGGCAGCAGATTAAATGTCCTCATACTACATACAAAGTAATACAGTGCATATGAGTGTGTGTGTGTGTGTGTGTGTACCTGTAGATGTACGTAGTCGTAGTCCTCCATCCAGCCTTCCTCTGTGGTCTCATACGGCCTGTCCACACCTTCCTCTTCCTCTGCAGCTGTAAACTTTGGTGGAGAGGGGAGGGGCCGTGACTGAATGTTCACCTTCTCCCCTCCCTGATAGCTCCCACTTCCCGATCCTGTCATGTGACCGCTGATCTCCCCCGGGATAGGAGGAAGTGGCAGCTGCTGCTGCTGCCGGTTGGTCCGTTTGAAGAGAAGTGAGGCGTTACCGTGGAGAAAGGAGGCGAGCTGCTTGGCATCATCAGGGATCCCTCGCGCCGTCATGATTAGTCGGTCTAAGTCATCCCCTCCTGGTGGTGGCGCTGTGAGCGCCGTGTGTGACCAGGAAATGGCATCTAAGCTCTGACTGTGTCGAACCAAACTCTGGAAGACCTCCTCCATCTTCCCCACCTGACGTCCCAGTTTAGCCTGCAGAGAGCGGTCCGTGGCCTGGGTGGCGTTTGCCACAGCCCCCCGGGCAAATTCTAGGAAGTCTCGGACAGTGGAGCGCACCCGGTCAGCGGCCTGGTGAATGGCGGGGAGGTTCCCTTCCAGGTGAGCAGGGCTTCTCCAGTTACCTGTGATGAAGGACATCATGAGGGAAACACTGGACTCGACGGCTTGCTGCAGGCGAGACAGACGCTCCATGGCCTGCTCCAGGTCCAAGATGAGGGGTTTCCCAGACATGGAGCCAGGTGCAGGAAGTGCGGAAGAAGAGGGGGTGTCACGGACAGGGACCATGTCTAAGGATGAAGCAGAGTGGTTGCTCCGTGTGCTTCCTGTACTTGAGGCAGACAGCCGCTTGAAAGACATGGTCATCTCCTCACTGGTGGACTGGGCATCACGCACAACCTGGAAAAACACACACTTTTTGTTAACTGAGGTGTAGAGTTCTCTGTGTAAGATCTGCAGCAGGTTTGAGAAGTCTGGGACAGGACACTGAGGAAGGACACACAGGACTCTGCACTGCCACCGGAGTGTGTCAGTGTCATTTGATGTTAAACTGCTTTGTTAGTTTGTTGCTTTCCTATCAGTAAAAGTCACCACACACCACACAACAACGATGGTGTTGGCTGCAGCCTTAGGAAACTTAGACTAAAATGATCTGACTAAAACTACACTGGACACACAGAGATGAGACTGATATTGATCTTCACATCTGAATCTTGGTTTCAGTGCAAATAAACATCTTTTCCCCAAAATGTGGGACTGAGTCTTTAACTGTCCTACCTGTGGCGGGACATCGTAGACGTATTGCTCTCCCCTCTCTCCTCCTCGCTCCTCTCGTTCCCGGGGGAAGTCGTAGACATCCTGGGTGGTGTGACCTCCGGTCCGCAGGCTGGCCGGGATGTCATAGATCTCCTGGGGGGCCTGGCTGACCCCGCTCCTGTCTCCACGATAGTTCTTGTCAGTCAGGATTGGGGGCGGAACGTCGTACACGTCCTCTGGAATGGGTGGCTCGTCGTCATCTTCGAGGTTGTTGTGCAGATACTGGCCTGGAGGGACAGGGACTTGGGGCTTGAGTTTGGCAAAGTGCGGTGGTACGTCGTAGGTCTCCTCTCTGATTGGCTGAGCATCGGGGACGTCTTTACTGACAGATGGGGGGAAGTCATAGACCTACAGAAAAAGGAGAAAAGAAACGCACTGTATTACACAAAGTGTTTCATTTGTATTGTTTAGTTTGCACTGAAGTGGAGCAGTACACATGGAGCGTTCACTGTGAATGGATTCAGATCAACACACAGATGTCTGGAATCATTTCAGGTTATTGCTCAGACAGCTGTCTCTTTGCTCAAATTAATGCCTCATCAATCTTAATCAAACTAATAAACTAATTATGTCTATTCAGTCTCTATTCACATTTGTGATTTGGTTTAAAAGCACACAGGTTATTTCACCTGAGCAGCTATGACTATAACTGAATATATATATCTATCTATATATCTAATATATATAACTTCAAATCAAGCAGCTGTTACAAAACTGTCATTCTGCTCATCTGTGACACACATAAATACACAATCCCTCCCAGATCCAGCGCCTCACCGTCTGCTGCGTGCTCTTGTCTGTGCTTGCTGGGGTGTCATATATATCTTGACCACCAGAGGGCCCCTTCACCACCATGGGAGGAGTGTCATACACCTGAACACAGAGGAAAAAACAGACAGACATTAATGACATGCTGTTATACACATCACACTGGAGACACACACACACACACACACACAGTCAGAGTCTGTGAGGCTGATCAGTCCTTTCTTTTTGAGAAGTGAGCAGTGTGTAAATGCACAATCCTGATTTTGTGCGGACACAGTTTAAAATCCGCTCTCAGAATTTCAGAGCTCTCTGAGCTCTTGAAAAAGTGAGAGGGAGCTTATCAACAACAGTGTCAACAGGACGCACTCACATCTGGCTGGCATGCACTTAGCAAAAGGAAAAAGCTGATGGGAAGTACAAAGGCATCGCGTGGAAGGCGGAGTCTAAAAGGACGGACCTTCACTAGCTCAGGACTTTGGCAGGTGAGGGGAACTTTAAAAGCACCTGAGCAGCATCTGAATGCCACATAACGCAATGAAGTGTCCGCCAAGAGCATATTCATTTATTCTATTACAAACCAGAGGCAAAGAGGAGAGAGAGGAGAGAAAGAAGAAGAGAACAGAGCAGGATGAAAAGACAAGGAGAAAGAAGAGAAGAAGCAGTGGGAAGAAGGAGGAAAAGAGAATAGAGGGAGGAGGAGAGAGGCAGGGAAAGACAAGGGAAAGAGGAGGGTGAACAGACTGAAAAAAGTTGATGAAGAGGAGTGAAAGGAAGATAGAAGAGGGAGTAAAGAACAAAAGGCAGAGAAGAGCTGGAGAAATGGCAGAAAAGAGAACAGGAAAAAGGAGGTGAAGAGGGGACATCCAAGGAATTTGAACCAGTGTGGTTTTGGTCACATGACCACCTCTGTATGACACAGTGAGCTGACTGAGGAAATGTCCATCTATTAACACTCCCTTCTTCAGTCCTTCCTGTCCCTCCATCAGCTCCTCTCTTCACTCGCTCTTCTGTGTCTCACACACACTGGAATGACTTCCTGCCTTTGACATATGACCTCCAACACACACACAGACCCATGTACACACTGTTGTCTTACTACAGCTGTGAGGACACTCATTGACATAATACATTCCCTAACCCTGACCCTGACCCGACTCTAACATGGACCCTAAAACCAGGTCTGAACCCTCAAACAGCCGTTTGACAGTGTGACGCCTCACAACTACACTTTCAAACCGAAATCTGTCTGCACAACCACAGAGAGACATATACTCACACACACACACACATGCACACACACAGATACACATGTGTGTGTGTGTGTGTGTGTGTGTGTGTGTGTGTGTGTGTGTGTGTGTGTGTGTGTGTGTGTGTGTGTGTGTGTGTGTACAGAAGCAGCTGGGATGCCACTCCATTCCAACTGGGGCATTTACGCCTCCATGCTTGTTATACTGGAACAATGAGAGACAGACAGAGAGAGGAGGAGGAAAACCAGCAGACCAACACATTCACAGCTACTGTCTGTCTGTACAGCTCTGTACTTCACATTCATCAGACCTCATCCTAACATACACTATATACTACATGTCATTATGGTCACGCCAGTGATGAGGTCAGTCCTTTAAACTACATGACGACACGTTGATATCGATGTGATTAATAATAAACACTGTGTCAGATGCACAGGGAACACCATGGCTGAGATGAACCTCCTCTGATCTGACAGTAAGAAGGAACGAGTGTGTGGCAGAGAACAGGTCCTACAGCATCAAACCTCCTCTGACAGCTTCAGCCACACGCGCTGAGTCCATCAGCTCAGCGTCTTTCACACACACTGAGCTGACCACTGTGGCGCTGCAGATGAAAACTGTTCCACAGTCCAGCTGAGTCTACTCTCTATAGACAAACAGGAAGTGTGATGCACTGTGTTCTTAAATAACTCGCTGTACCACACAGCTGTACTGCGATGCTGCAGAGTGTGTGTGTGTGTGTGTGTGTGTGTGTGAGCCATCTCCCACACAGCAGACATTTTGATGAAGTGCCTTGTGTTGCGGTGCGTTCATTCTTCACCTCTCAGATTGCTGCCGATTCAAAAAAAAAAAAGCCCCGCAGCTACATCTGTTACTACAGCTACACATACATCTTCCTCCTGCTCTTCCTCACCTTCCCATCCTTTATTTTTCTCATTCTCATCTTCTCCTTTTACTCCCTCCTCCTTTTCCAGCTCTTCGTTCTCTGCTCTTCCTCCCTCTCAGATTGCAGCAGTGAGTGACCTTTCTCTTTTGGCTGGTCAGCATCAAGATTCTCTTCTACGTACAGTTTGTCCCTGTGTGTGTGTGTGTGTGTGTCTGTGCATGTGTGTGGTGTCTTGTTTATCTCTCTCTCTCTCTCTCACACACACACACACAGTGGTATATCTGTCCCACCTGTTGGTTATGGATGACCTTCACTAAAGATGGATGTAATATTTAGAGAGCGAGAGGCTGAACATTACATCACGTCAGACATTAATATTCTGCAGACAGAGAGACCGCTCGGTGCCAGACAGTACCCGCGTGTGTTTGTGTGTCTGTGTACAAGACACTTGGATGGATAAGGGTAAACTGCTCTGATGTGACAAGCCGTTTTTAAAGCTCACAGACAAACACTCCTACATTTACACCTTCACACCACAGGACTCATCACGTTAACATCAGTGACACTGCTGCAGCTGGAACATCACTACTAATTATAAACAATATGATTATTTCTGTTCTGTTATTCTCTTCAGAACAGAGCATTTACACACACACACACACACACACACACACACAGGCGAAGGACAGCAGCCTGACCTGTGTGTTGTACTGCTGGCGGGTGGGCGGCACATCGTATATGTCCTGCTGGGTCGGAGGAGGCTGATGTCTGGGAGGGACATCATACTCGTCCTGGTCCGTCTTCACTGTGTCGTACACGTACACCTGTCCAACCCGCGTGGGAACCACCACCTGGACACAGGAACACACGCGAGACAAGACAAACATAAAGGTTGTTATTGTCACGCTACAAACATCAGTCTGAAGAAAAGAGGATGGAATTCAGCTCTATCAGACTCGTCTGATAATCATATCAACACAGTCCCTTCCTCTAAGACTAGTCTACAGTCTAAGCCTGAGTTGACGTGACTATGGCAACCTGCAAGGGTCACAACAGATCAGCGAGTTATGAAAGTCTCTTTCATCAGCCTCTGAAGTGTCTTCACCTCTGAATGAGAATTTATTGCCTCTTCACACTGAACGAGCAGAGACTAAAGGTTGTTCAGTCTCATTAAAACACACAGACTCGCACACAGGCAATAAAAACAGAGCAGAGGTCCTGTCGCAGTTGTCGTGGGAACCAGGCTGCCCTATTGTGTGCCTGTTTAAACTCTGTATTATACGGCTTGAGTGCAGAGTCAACCGGTCAGCCTGGGAAACCACAACAGCTGTGGTGTACAAACACGTACACAACAGAAGCAGCCATCACAGCTGGATCCTCCAGCGTCCTTCCATCATTCTCCCCCCTCTGTCGTCACTGTGATCAACACAACATTTCCATGTTTTCTAACCAGAACCAGCCACAGACACAAGGCCGGTGTCACCACAGAGATCAAAAAGCGGCCAAGCTACAAAGCTGTGAATGTGTAACGTAAATGAATGAACAGGATCACACAGTATGTCAGAATGTATTCTACAGTATTCTGTGTCAGACTGAAGCATCCTGCATCACTGTCTGTATTTGTAAGTCAAATCATTGTTTAATCACACTCAGCTCCAGCCCTGATTAATGGAAGCTCTCTGATAATATTTACTCAGCTCCCCAGCTGTCAGAGGTAAGCTGTGTGTGAGACACACACACACACACACACACACACACACACACACACACACACACACACACACACACACACACACACACACACACACACACACACACACACACACACACACCATAAAATCATCCATCTGACAACCTGTCTGTACTAATCTGCTTCCACTTCTCCCTCCTCATAACACATTCTCTCTATTCTTTTCCAAATCTGAACAACTTTTTCTTTTCAGGGGGAATCAGTTCACACACACACACACACACACACACACACAGTCACACACACACACACACACACACACACACACACACACACAGTCTCATGTAAACACCCCTTTCCTCATTGTCAGAAAGCTTTCAACAGTATTGACGACATTTGGCTAAATGCCAGATGAGCCCCGTGGACGGACACACACACACACACACACACACCAACCTGAGCCCTGTGTCTGATTGATAACCTGTGTTATTGATCAGCTGTCTGTGTGCACCCTGGAGAATAGACACACACATTTAAACACTAATAGTAAGTGGATCTGTGTGTGCGTGGGTGTGTGTGTGTGTCTGTGTGTGTGTGCGTGTGTGTGTGTGTATAGTAATAGTAATAGCCTGCTGAGCCTTTTAATCCCTTTAGAAGATCAGGGCGATGGATCAGTAGTCACCACTAGAGAGACATCATACTCATCCTGTATGTGAATGAGTGTGTGTGTGTGTGTGTGTGTGCGTCACTGCTGATGGTCACCACTGTGAACTAAAAACATCATTTAACACCAGCAAGTGCTTCATGTCTGTGTTGTGTTTGTTGACTTGAACCATTTAGTCCTGTCAGCTTGGTTAGTTCCTGTTTAGCAGGTGTGATTTGCACTCATCCAACCACACTGGTAAAATCTTACTAATCTGACGTTTTATGATCATGTAATCATGACGCCAGAAGAAAACAGCTGTCTGACCACTGACACAGGCCGGGGGAAATGACTGTGTGACGTGTGGAGTACGTCGGAGGAGATGAAGCTGTGTCAGAGAGCTGGTGCACAGAACAACGTTCCTCCCACAGAGACACCGTCCCACATCGTCACATTTCTGTTAATGTACAGATTAAACTAAGGAGATGCAGCGTGTGGATTCATGTTCCTCAGACACCCGTCGTATAAACTGTTCTCCGCTGATCCTCGCCATCCTTTCATAGTCTGTCCATGCTCCTGCCTCTTTGTGTCTCTCAGTATTCAGCCACATGCATTTGTAGAACTGGCGACACCAGTATCTGACCACTGTGTTAAACAGTCTTTAAAATGCCATGAATCGACTGCCTTCCTGAGCTCAGCACACAGACCATCTCTCCCAGCACTCAACGGGAATGAGCGACAGCCGGCGCTCAGTCGCATCAAATCTCTGTACAGCCTCGTTTCTTCTGTGTCCTCACAGAACTCTGGCCTGAGGACGGCTGTATACTTTCAGATTTACTGACCTACATACCCACCAAAGAAAACTCTGAGTGTGTCGTGTTCTCTGAATAAATCAGCGGCCTCATAAAAAAAAAGCTGCAGCTACTCTGACCTAGCAACAATAAAATGCCTTCACACGCGTTTATTTATGAGGATTCAGCGAGGGAGAATTCCTCTACATGCAAATATGCACACACGCTGTGACAGAGGGCCATGTGTACACACTGGGACGCTCGCTCCTGCGCTCCGTGCATGTAGATTACGTCAAGTGGAAGTCATTGTTCAACAGATGACCTTCGCTCCGAGCGGCGTCCCACCCCCCTCTCTCTCTCCCTCTCTCTCTCTTCTGCTCCTTTTCTTTCCTCCTCTTTCTCTGCTTTTACGTAGATGAGAAAAAGACAGATAACAAGAAACCAGGGCGTGGGCTTCGGTCTGGAAACAAAACAAGCCGGGATGAAATCTGCTCTGTGTTATGTGGCGGTAAATACAGCACATTCTTCAACAAAGCTCAATCTCTGAGCTTCAAAATGACCACCGTGACCACACACACGGCAAAAATAAAATACACTTTCTATACGTGCAGCTGCAGCAGAGAGCACTTAACTGATGAAGGAAAAAAAAACATCTTTACAGCACAGATGTGTAGTTCAAAGAGAAAAGGGGGATAAAAATAGAGAGAGGCCTAATTACAGCAGGAGGGTTGGGTGGTTTGTCTGAACTGGTGGACACGGGTGCTTCAGATCCTGATCCACGCTGGGCTTTCTCACACTCTGCTTTCTGTGACTGCCTGCTGCCGTGGAGAGAGATCCAGAGGGAGAGACAGAGGGAGGAGAATCTCAAACTGGGATTTT
>NC_054398.1:1165378-1182878 GCF_017976425.1 Toxotes jaculatrix | reverse complement strand
TAGAAGGAAATCAGCCTGGAATTTCCCTGGTGTCATCCTGGTTACCTCCTCTGTTGGTGTGTGGGGTGGGGGCGGTGTAGACAGTCTGGAAAGACAAAGTGTGTGCTGCTGTCTGTCTGAATAGTCGTACAAAGGGGCATTTGGTGCGTAAAGCCGAGTTGGAGCCTTCCTCAGCAGCTGAAGCTCTGCAGCTGTAGCTCACTGCCCTCGCCGCTCAGCTCCTCCATCGTACGGTGAAACAAACACTGCAGCTTTCATCACCCTTCAATTACAGCTCATCCGTGTTTGGATGTGTGGGTGAGAGAGAGAGAAAGTGTGTGGACTCTTCTCTCAGCAGGAATGTCTTATCTTGTAATGACTAACTGGCAGAAGTGAAGTGTGTGTGTGTGTGTCTTTTTAGTTGTGTATGTGTTTGTATAAGGGGGGGGGCAGAAGCAAGGGCAGACAAGTGAGAATAAGAGCAACTCATTAGAATGAAGGGCATCTGCAAGGTAAATACATAAAGCATGTGATGCGCACACACACACACACACACACACACACACACACACACTTTTTTGCTCTGACAATATAATTGCTTGGTCTTTTCCCAGTCCCTAAACACGTGTCCTCGCTGATGGACAACATTATCAAGTGAAGATTTAAAGGACAATGGAACTCAAACATGAGGAATAGTAAATTTTCTTTGGGGACTATTTTCAGCGGTGGATGAGTCCACATTTCGTGCTGTAGTGAGTATTTTGGATCGTGTGTGTGGGACTGAGTCAGAATATAGTATAGAGTGTCTGTGTGTCTGTGTTCATGGTGAAACAGTGGAGATCAGTGTTTCAGTGTTTCATGAGCTGGTCCAACAATGACAGGAGCTCTTAATGCTGCAGCGTTCCAACTTTGTGTCAGCAGTGTGTGTTTGTCTCTTTCCTGTTTCAACATGACAATGCCCTGAGCACAAAGCCGGGTCCTTGAATGGGCTTGGTGTGGTGGAACGTGACCGGCCTTTGATATGAGGCCTCATCACCCAACATCAGTGTTGGACCTCACTAATGCTCTTGTGGCTGAATGGGAGCAAATCCCTGCAGCCGCGTTCCAAACTCTGGTTTAAAGTCTGAGACCCGTCGAGGGGACGTTGTCCTAGCAGCACATCGATGTCTGTGGCTTCTGGATTAGACATGAGACTATCACATATGACGGGAATGTTGGAGTAGCTGCACACATTTGGTCACGCAGTGTACATGAAATTGCATCCCATAATTCCACACCAGCATAAATAGAGATTAATAGAGTCCTCCACCACCAGTGGCTGCTACAGGCTGTGATATTCATCACATCCTACAGTGAGAACATTCTGGAGGGAGAAATAAAGATATATACGCCCCAACACCTACCTACCACAGAAGTGGTTCAGGCGGAGGTCATGGCCGCTCAGTGACTCAGTGTCACGGCAGTCCCTAGCTTCATGTTAACATAGATTAAAATGAGTGTGATGAGCTCCACGCTCATCCTCATGAGAGGATTAAAGATTTAGAATTTTTGGTCAACACTCAGCAAAAGCATCAGACGATGCGTCGGTATCAGCTGACGCCCTGAGCTGAAGTGTTGGAATCGGTGTGAGGAGAGAAAAGGCTGGAATCCTTCGTACGTGCATCAGCTTCTCTGTTCACGCCTTATTCTCCTGCAGCTGCACTGGAGCTGCGTTAAATTATCACTGAAGCAAACCGATCATTTCCTGCTGTGGCTGTTTCCGATCAATGGTTTTACACTAGCAAACTAACAGGAGTCGTTTTTATTAACAGCTCCAGGAAACAGAATGTAAAGGTCACAAGGTTAGTGGACTGGTCTACATGGGACCATATGGACAGACATACAGTAACCAGTACCACCAGTGGATACGCTTTAAATAATACCACAAGGACAAACACTGAGCAGACAGCTGCAGTGTGGCAGCGCTCTGAGGACACACAGGGACACTGGACTGAAGCTGAAGCTGCTCACTGGCTGTTACATTTCTCATCCTGCATATCAATTTATCATGAAGCAGTCAGAGACACACAGAGGGACAGTGATGGGGTTATGTGTTAAGAAGCAGGGAGCAGCTGGACCTAACATCCCCATCACACACACACACAGACACACACACACACACACACACACACACACACACACACACAGACACACACACACACACACAGATAACACTCTGACTCACACTGATGCTTACACATATGGCTCACTGCACCACAGCAAGCCTAAGGGGGTGTCCCCAGAGCACACGCACACACGCACACACACAGACACACAGACACACAGACACACACACACACAGACACACACACACAAAGCCTGTCACCTGCTGGCGCAGTAAAGTGCTTATTCACCCAACCACAAGATCAGAGCTGAATTATTAACAATCTTATTATTTCACTGGTCCACCGCAGCAAAGGCACACACACACACACACACACACGCACACACACACACACACACACACACACGCACGCACACACACACAGTATTCATCCTGTCAGTGTTTCTGTCCATTCTTTCCTTGTCTGTCCTCTCTGACTCCCAGCATCCCTCTCTCCGTCTGGAATGGAACTGTGATGTGCTGCAGTTTAAGGACGTGAATTCATTCAAATCTGCTCTGAGATTCAGGTTCGTTTGGTTTGTTGGGGATTTCCCTTTTATTCTGCTTTTCTCTGTCCTTCTCACCACAAATGTCTGACTGCGTGGTGACTGGTGTATAACAGAACACCTCATTTCACCCAAGTCACTTTTATTTAAAAGCTAATGACAGAGGTTGAGGTTGGAGCCGGTAACATTTCTGCACCAACTCCAAGCCTGAACTGAATAATGTCTCATTAACATAAAAGCAGCAGCAGCATCACAAAAACACACAGAGGGAATTTAGATGCATGCAGCTTGTGTGATTAAATTCTGTGTTTTCACGTTTCATTCATTCCAACTGCACGGACGAATAAATGTCCAGCAAAAAGCTCACGGAGGGCTACAGCATGTGAGCAGACAGGAATGAAATAAGAGCAACAGCTTAACGTCTTTTCACTCTGTACTGGTGCAAAGTCTGATCTGCCTGAAAATCAGCAGTGGAGTTATCTGTCTAACAAATGATGAGCCTGATGAGAATATTTACTAGGAGCTTCACGAGAGACTGGGCGGGGACGAGAGACTCTCACGCTAACGACAGTCATTAATTAAGACTTCAATGGCAAAGCAAGTTTTCAGCCTGAGAGAAAACTTCATTCCTTTAACGGCTCGGTAAAGCCAGCAGGGTCACGGAGCTTCCACGCTGACACTGTCCCATCAAAGTGTGACAGCTGACTGGAAACTCTCCACTGAGGCCTGAGGTTTAGCTGCAGTGTCAGGATCACTGACCACACCTCTGGAATTCTGGGATACGCTGCAGCAGATAGCACTGACTGGCCGGTTTCTGGAAACCTTATCACGCACAACAAAGAACAACCTTGGATTTTTGACACATACGCACCAGCAGTGATGACAGCAGTGTGTGTGTGTGTGTGTGTGTGTGTGTGTGTGTGTGTGTGTGTGTGACACGTCTCAGGTTGACAGTTTACATAAACAATATATTGTCTTTCTATTCGTTTCTTTCATTTTCATTCTCTTTCTTCATCATTTGTCTGTTTCTTGCTCTCCTTCTCGGTGCCTTGCTTTCATTTCTTTATTTCACTTTCCATAAACTAAGAGTAACAGTATGTCCATCCAATAACATGTCTCTATCACTTCCTTTCATCCATCCTTCCTCTGACCTACTCTCTACCTTACCTTGCCCAGTGGCTTGTTGCTGCTCTCCCAGTTCCTCTTATCCAAGGAGGGAGGAACCTGGTACACATCCTTCCCAGCTCCTGTCCCGCCAGCCGGGGCAGCTCCCTGGCTTGGCACCGAGCCTACAGAGGGGGGCACTTGGTAGATGTCCTGCCCAGGCAGCTGGTACTGTCTCTGGGCTAGAAGTGGTGCCTTGCTAGGGGGTCCTGGCTGCACCTGTGGAGTGGGTCCACCTGGCCCAGAGGGGACCTGGTACAGGCTTTGGGGACTTGGTTTGGGGGTGTGGGAGGGGGGCATCATGTAGACAGAATCGGGGTTGGGCTGTGCGGGGCTGGGGGTGGAGTAGGCCGGGTGCATGGACGTGTATTGAGCTGCGGGGAGGGGCTTGTTGGCAAAGCCAGAGGAGGACGTGGCGATGGCAGAAGATGTCGGAGCAGGTGTCGGTTTGGCATAAGCGCTCTGAGGTGGGAGGGGCCTCTGCACCTGGGAGGTGGGACAGGAAGCAGCTGGATCTGGCGTGGAAGGCGTGGTCTGTAGCTGCTGCTTGCTATCATACATGCCGACCAGGATCTTGAGCCGGTTGCCGGGGACGATGCCTTGGCGGCCGTGGAGGGAGCAGAGCCACCAGCCGTCCAGGCCCTGCGTGTCACGCTCCAACACCGTCATGATGTCACCCTTGCGGAAGGACAGCTCATCCGGAGACTCAGCCACGTTGTCATACAACGCCTTGGCCAACACGTTCTGTGGAAGAAGCAAAGACCAGACAAATATAAATACACTGCACATACGTGTTTATGTTTCCATCTAATGCTAAATGCAGCTCCACGTAACAAAACAGGGCAACAGGAAATCATGTCAGTCTGTGGGCTGTTATTGTGTGGAACAAAAACTACACACAACGCAACAGTGTACAAAAGTGCAGGAAGACAAAACAGCCAGTTGTTTGGTTCACAGCTGTCTATTCAGAGTTTCCAGTCTTGTTGTGGGGACTGTCTGTGCACTGTCTCCTCATCCTCTCTGTTTAGCTTTTGTTCGTCCCTGAGCTGGTAGATTTTACGAGTGACACGGTCAGAACTTCAAATCAGCAACTTGTGACCCTGACAGCCGGTACTGATGGGCGACCTAACAGTGACAGGCGGACAGGAAGCACAAAGATGAGAAACTTTAAATGTATTTGCCGCAGGCTAAAACAAAAACAAACAAACAAACTGTTTCCTGGAGAGACCCGTGGCTCGCCACACGGAAGTCCCTCTTCTTTTTTTCCACACTTTACAGATGATGCACTCCATCACACCAGTGTGTGGGGATGACTAACTTTGTCACGTATCTTGTGTCATACTCACAGAACACAGCCTTTGCGGTGAGTATCAGAGGGATAAACTGGTCTGGAAAATATATGATCCAACTCATATCAGATGATCACAGATGTGACAGTATGGGTGATACTGTCCTGGAGAACTGCAGCTATGACAAATGTCTCTGTGCTCTGAGCTATGGAGAGAGTGTCATACAGGTGACTTACAGGTGAGATAAACACACCACGACGGTGCACATAATTAGGATGGCAGCTCCAATACTCAGACACAGTATAATTCATTTTCATAAATGAGCTGCTGTTACGTGCTGTTTACCATGCAGCCGACGAGAGGGCAAAGTACGAGGACACTGAGCTGCTGTTACTGTTTGATCATGGACAAACAAACGTTCAGATACAAATAAAGTTAATACAAAAAGCTGTGGATGTATTTACTGAAATGGCATCATAGTTTTCCACCCTAACCTAAACCTGATTCTAACCTGAGCCCTGAAACCACGTCTGATGTGTCACAAAGAGAGGACTGGTTAAAATGTCCTCACTTAAACCCACTTATATAGTCTGTAACTCACACTGGTCCTCACAATGTGTAGCCATACAGGTACACACACACACACTCCATCTGTGTGATGGAAACCCAGCATGCAAACAGAAACACCTCCCCCTCTTTGAAACTAAACCAATATTTGTCGTCCACGTCTGACCTCAGCCTGCTCTCCTCCCTCTGTGTCTGAGTCCCACCCCAGCTATCACAGACTGGTACAGCCTGTACTGGCCCCATGCCAGCTCCACACGCACACACACACACACGCACGCACACATGCACATGGACCTGAGCACAAAAGCACTGCCCATCTAAATGAGGCCATGTAATTGGCTTCCAGATTTATAGCAGGACTTTTCTTTCACCACACTGAGGGCCTGTTCACGGCTCAGAGTGGGCTGAGAATGAGAGAGGCAGACACTCCTCAGTGATATATTCCCTTCATCAAATCCATTCACGTGCTATAGTGAATAATACACTCCTCCACAATTATCTGATGTTCAGCTGCTTTGGAATCCAAAGTTTCCTTTTCTTGTTGCCCACTTCTCCTCAGCCGGGCCTGTCACCTTCTACTTTACTTAAAGTTCCCTTAAAGTACACTAATGTACCATCTTGTGAATGAATGTGGTCTAAATACGCTTTGACCAAAATGAAAAACATAAAATAAAATAAAAAAAAAATACACAAATATTTGGTAAAACTTAAAAAAGTTATAAGCTTTAACAGTTTTTTTTGTTAGAACTATTCTTCGTATAGAGGAAATGTACTGTCTGTTCAGAAATTTGGATTCATGAAAATAAAATCTGGTCAATCAGTCACATAAAACTGAGAGCTGAAACCAAACAACACATCCTTCCAAAGTAAAGTAAAATGAAAGTAGATATGATCAGCAATAAAGCGGGAATATTCACCAAAGAGTTGTTTTGTATAAGGGCACTACCAAAATAAAAGCGTTTCTCTGCGCTCTCCACAGGAAGTACAATCCACATCAATGTACTGAGGTTTGTGCAGCGAATAAAAGCATTTTAAAAGACGTCTCTTTGACTGTGAGCCAACCAGCTGACGCCATGCAGGACGCAAATGCAGACGCAAGGGATGATGTCATGAATATGTTAATTAGCATAATGACATCATGTAGCGTCATTTAGCGCCTTTTCAGGCTTCAGCTGCTTCGCACTGAACGGGCAGGATCATCATTTGTTTCCTCTATCAAATAACAGCTACGGTCTCTGGGTTCCTCTGATACACACTCACTCATTCAGATACACGGTGTGTGTCTGAGCTCTCGCTCTGTGTTACTCTCCCTCTGGGTTTCTCTCGTATCACTGAGTGTGTATTAGTGTGTGTGTGTGCACACACTCCAGAGCTGCTGCCCACCAGCTCTGTTTCTGGTCGTCAGTGCTGAGTGGATGATGAATGCACTCCTCTGTCTGTGCTCTGCTCTTTCTCTTCACCAAGTCTCTACAGAGTAATGAACACAGCTACTGAGGCCGGACCAGGGTCACGCTCTCATACATGTCCACACACACAGACACAGACACACACACACACACACACACGCACGCACGCACACACAGGAAGATTACACCAACACATGAGATATTGGGATTTTATCATGTATAAAACACAGATATGGATGAAACTGCTTTCTGTAAAGTGGAAACCAGGACAGGATATTTTTTTTCACATGTACAAACACACACACACACACGCACAACTTAGGAATCCACCTCTTTAGTCCCTTCCAGTATCCAGAGAAACAGGAAGTGCAATGAGGATGATTCACACCCCGTCCTGATTGGATGATGAGTCAGTGACTTGACCCTCAGGTCCAGAATCACCCTGAATATGTCCTTTCATTCTCTCTGTCTGTCTCTTTGTGAGCTGGGTTTGTCCAGTGAGACATTCAGCCCAAGTCTTAAATTTAGTTTATGATGTTTCAATAAAGAAATGTGCTTGGTTCATAACGACTAAGAATAATTTTAGAGGCTGAAATAGAGTTTCACATCACCTTCATTTAACAAATTTATATTTTTCTGACCCAAGTTTCCACTGCACTTTAAACTGTGATAATGTGTCATAAAGCAAACACCAGGCCTGTGTGGGTAATCAACACACGGAGCATTAGAAAGAATCTACATAAAAAAGCTGACGACAGTTGTTTGTTTTTTCTTCAGGTCAGGGATTTAAAAAAAAACTTGTTAGTTGAAAAAAAAAAGTCAACTTATGAAGAAAATTTAACAAAAAACCCACATCTGTTTCATAATGATAACAACACAGTCACATCGGACACAGTGAGTTAGTGCTGCCACTGACAGCTGTGCACTGTAGCTGCTCGAGCTAACATTGTTAGCATCTGGTGTTCCTCACTCAGAGCTTTTATTGTGATAAGCTTAAAAAAAATCTAATTATCAATGAAGACATTGAACCTGAAGGTTTGCTGAGTTAACCTTCAGTAACTCTTCTTTACAGGTTGCTCAGACATTGTTAATGTGATTCTAAATAATTATAAATTAGATGTAAAAATATTAAAATGAATGAACTTCAGCAGTTTGGTAAAATGTCTGTATCAGTACTCAGTGCTTCCTGTTCCAGTTTGTTTCTCTGCAGCAGAATGTGTCAACATCAAACCTGCAGTGTGCTGGATCTGAGTATGTTGTCGCAACAAACAGAAAGGACTGAGAGCTCAGCTCTTGTACCTCTCTGCAAAGAGAGTGTGCTCTGGATACTCTCACTAAATATTTCTATGGCTGAAAGACTGAAAAACAACAGTGAAACAGGTTTGACTGATTCACGGGTGAACAAAATGGTTTTCTGCCTAAATGAAAGGCTCCAGACGCAGCGTCTTTCTGAACATGTTCTCTCTTACTGGCTGTCTCTGAACAGCTGCTACAGATCAACAGGTACTCCAGGAAAACTGCGGCATGGTCAGAGTCAGGTCATGTCACGGTGACATGTTACCGGGTCCCTGAGGTGCCTTCGTGAGTATAAGGTTCTAATCTGGTCGACTCAAACGAGGTATGAGCTGAATTCCTGTCCAACAGCAACAGCCACAGTTTTTTATTCTTCGAGCAGATAAATGATCCATGAATAGCTCAGTTTAGAACATCAGCAGTGAAAAGCAAATGTCCGATTTTGAGTTTTGTTTAAGGACTGTAATTAGTTTGCTGCAGCACAGAAGAAAGAATTAAAACACAGTAGGTCCACTTGGTTCTCGTATCCAAGACCCAACCCAGGACTTAAGTCAGGCCATTACCAAATACCACTCAGTCTAATCAGGTCAGGTAGGGGCCCAGGAAAATTTCTTGGTAAGGCATCATGCTGAAGGTCCACCACGTTTCTTGGGTTTTTGTACTGGGTCTGACTGTCTCACAAGTCCCTTTCAGATTGCTTTTTTTTTTTTTAAATGTAATTTATGGACGTTGGGTTTGGGGAGCTCTTTCACTGCTTCATTTGGGAACAGGTCCAAAATTTTAGATCCATGACGGACACATACAGAGGCAGCAACAGGAAACAAAGCTCCATGCTAAGTGTGTGAGTTTTTTTTAATTAAAAATGGGAGTTAATTTCAGTTGGCGCCTTTACTTGTGGTCTGAAATGTGTAGCCGCAAATCTCTTCTGCTTAAGGTTCTTCAGGTTACAGTGCATGAACGATGGCCAACCCAAGACTACAGCAACATTTCGTCCTGATTAAATTTTCTAGAGCATCCAAAGTGGAAAAATCCAGGAGAGGTTGGGAAATCAGCAAAAAAAAAAAATCAGGATTTACCATCTGAGGAGTACGTCTTAAACAAAGTGTAAAAGTCCCCCTTATCAATGCATCAGAATGTACTACCTGACATCGTAGCATGCAATTTAAAGGTATTGAATTCTGACAGTAAACATCAGTTAAGCTCTTTGTGGGCTAAAGCCACAGTTTTTTCAGTTGGCTGTGTGTGGACGTGGCTGGAAACCTTCAAACATCCCTGTCTGTTAATCAGCGTGAGAAAGTCATCAAGTGGACACTCGTACGTCCACTCTACAGAGGCCGTCTGGGACTGTGGAGAAATGAGAACACAGTGGGAGCTAATCACATTACCCAGACCTCTTAGGGTAAATCCCAGCAGCAACAGGCCCCAACAATGTCATGTTACCTGTGGCAACCGTTGCCAGGACGACCAGCTGCAGCCGACTGACGCCAAAGCTTTAATGAGACTCGTCAGGGAGATGAGGGATGATGAAAGACAGGAGGACAGACAAAAGAGAGGGTAAAGAGGGACAGAGGAGTGAAGTGAAGGGCTGAGCATCGGATTTAAGATGCTTCGATTCCCACTAAACAACGTTCAGAGCACTATATTCTGTTAATGTCGCTGCATTCTGGGAGCACAGCGCGGGTTAATGGATTCCATAATAAGACTTGTCTGCCTTGTTTTTCTTCAGTGACAAAACACAGGCACACGCTTTGACTAGAGATCAGCCACGACGCCAAATCAGTGCGTCCGGTGCACACACAACATGAGAGACGTGAGTTTGGTGAAACAGGTGAACTATTGATTTAACATGCCGCACTGTGTGATCCCATCACAACATGGTCTGTAGTTCTACCTAACGTCTTCAGAGTGGAAGGGAATGCCTGACTCTGGGATACAGTGATCCGTGGGACAGGGGCAACGGCCACTTCCCGACTCCAACCCCCTCCAACCCACCCCCCACTTCTGGGACCCTTGTTCGTACCACACCCATCTTCAAACTCAGCCTTTGTTTTGATCTCACCCCCCCCTGTAAGGTTTCTGACTGTAGCTTGCACATTGCCCACTTTAGTTTTCTGTAGGTTTGATTCCCTTTAAAAGATCATATCAGTGGTTTTAATGTATTTTAGCCCAGTTTAGCACGTTACTGCTCAACAGCCACTGATCTGCCTTTATTACATTATGAACCATTAGTTTAACAAAACACAGCAGACACGAGTTTCACTGGGACGGATTACCTGCTTTAAGCTGACGAGATTTCAACTTGATACAAAAACCACCGGCTAACTTAAAAGTTAAGGAAACACTGTTCACAGTTCTACAACACTGCTGAACTGCTGAAAGGAAACGAAGCGAGAGGGAGGGAGAAACAGAGACATGTTCACTGAGGAGAAAGTAACGTGAACAGCTGGTCCAGCGAGCGCACTATAGACAGGTTGCTCATCTGTGTGAGTGTGAGTGTGTGTGTCTGTGTGTCTGTGTGAGAGAGAGAGAGAGAGAGAGAGAGAGAGAGAGAGAGAGAGAGAGAGAGAGAGAGGAGTGTCTGTGGCTTAATGTCCTTTGTCTCTTGCCTGCTATTTGACCCCTGGGGATAAATACAAGCCTGCCACAAGAGGTTTAGTGTATGTTTGAGTTTGTGTGTGTGTGTGTGTGTGTGTCGGTGTATGCCCATCCACCATATTGCAGAAGGTAAAACAGCACTCCCCCCCCCCCCCCCCCCCCCCCCGTCACAGTTCATTTCTGCTCTTGCTCTTTCTTTTCTCTCTTGTCGTTCATCCGCGCTGTCCATCTCCGAGCTCCCCTGCAAACAGCTCGTCCAGACTCTCGGTTCTCCTCGTCGCCTGAAGCGAATCTGAGCGAGCTGAAGTGTCATCAGGGTGAATGTGGGCTATCTGGGTTTGAGCCGGAGCTACGCAGAGTGAAACGGGACGAGCTGAGGTAAGGAAGTTAGAGTCAGGCTGACCTGAGGTGAACACTCTGCTTTATTCTGAGCTAATCATGGAAAATCAGGGCTAACTGAGGAGAACCTGCCGTTACAGTACGGGGTGAGCTGTGATGTGAAGGCCTGGAGACAAAAATCACTTACTACAGGCCAGGTTAGCACTAGCATTAGCTGCTTTCCTCAGTTAGCACAGGTGGCTTTCCGGTGCAAGGCAGCAATAGGGCTTATATCAGTCACGGCTGATGGCAGAAATAAACATTGCAGAGGTATGTGGTATCTACGGAGGCAAGCCCCTCCTCCTCTCCAGAAGGAGAACTCCCATTGGCTGTTCAGGGCGAATATTTGCAGATTTCACACTGCATGTTACACTGCACTCTTATTTCCAGCATCAGTACAGATACAGTCAGAGACAACACGCTCATTGTGCCTGATGTTCATTCTCATTACCAATGCCAAGATGAGGCTGGACATAATTAGTCTCTCCTGGACAACGCTCACAGTGTTGTGCTCTGTTGTTGTGTAAGGTTGTGGAGCACGAAGCTCGCAGCATGGAGTGGTTACGGAAGTTGGATTTTCACTTTCAGAGGGTTACAGACATTTTTGGACACAGCCCCACTAATCCGGGGGGCGGGGGGGGGGGGGGGGCGTTGTGAAGATGGAGACCATCTGACAAGCACTTCTGACAGAGTATACGAACCACGTCATCAGACATCACCAGGCTGATCCTTGCATAGAAGTCTTGTGGCTCTTTAAAACCATGCAGTCTGGCCATAGCCCATGTTTATGAGTCGCGAGCAGGTCTCTCATAAGTTTATTTCATCAAAAATCAGCTGCTACTACATTTTGTGCAGCAGCGACAGAACGCCTGACCAACATCACGGTCCTGCTGCAAGCTCGGCACAACTGCAGCCAGAAGAAATTCAGTGTTGTGAGTCAAAGCAGAGCACAAACCAGATTTACACTGATCTGGAGAGAGGCGTCACTCTGCCTCAAATTACTCCTGCCAAGGTCAGCGAAGTCATGTCCCTGACCTGTCTGCCCACAAAGGCCTTCAGCAGAACGTCAGCCAGTACGTTCCCCACTGGTTCCACATGATTAACATCAATCTACCAAACTGTAAACATATGCACTACATGTACAGCAGAGAGCAGGTCCTGTGTTAATCCCTGAGAACACGCAGCAGAAAGCTGCAGTCACTGCCAGCAAAACACCACTTGTGTTGGTTGATACCACACACACACACATATACACACACACACACACACACACAAACACACACTCACTCAAGCAGTACTGTACATGAATAATCCGAAAACACACCTTTAAAAACACTCTCTGTCTCCCCACATGAATGAAAGATGAGGACTGAGAATCTCCACACTGGAAGTGTGCACATCCCTCAGTTGGGTAACAGCCCATGTGTCACAACTCTGTGTGTGTGTGTGTGTGTGTGTGTGTGTGTGTGTGTGTGTGTGTGTGTGTGTGTGTGTGTGTGTATGGCGGTAAAACATTCGCAAATGAACTGTGTCTGGACAAGACTCAACGTGACAGGACAGCGTAATAGAGGGATCGGGTGTGTGTGTGTGTGTGTGTTTGAGTGTGTGAGTGAGTGAGTGAGTGTGTGTGTGAGTGAGTGTGTGTGTGTGTGAGTGAGTGAGTGAGTGAGTGTGTTTGTGTGTGTGTGTGTGTGTGTGTGTGTGTGTGTGTGTGTGTGTGTGTGTGTGTGTGTGTGTGAGTGAGTGAGTGTGTGTGTATTTGTGTGTGTGTGTGAGAGTGTGTGTAATTTACTGTGTGTTTTGGTTTCATTTCTTCCAAATGTAAATCCCGTCCTGTTCATTTTGTTTGTCTCAGCTACTGTGATTTAAATGACTGTACATAAAGTACAAAAGTGAAAATCAGAAAATAAAGATGGAGGAATCTTCTGACCACAGCTCATCATTCATGCTGTTCATTTAAAGTGATATTCATTCATTCACAGCGGGTTTTTATGGCTGGACCATCCTATTCCAGATGTTTCCTGCATTATTTTAGACATATTCACCCCAAAATTCAGACACATCTGGCATCTTTGGAAACTTTCCACTGGAAAATAAGGAGAACAAGACAGGATTGACTTTAAAGCCACTGTGGCTTCAGCAGGTCAGTTGGTCTAAAGAGGTTTTTCCTGCTGACGGATGAATCTTTAACTCGACTAATCATTTGTAAAAATCCTCAGGTTCTTCCCTGAATTCTGACTCCTGAAACGTGCCACTGATGACAGAGATCAGATGTTTTTCTCAGAATTATTTTTCAGAAATGTTCAGATGAATTGCACAACCTGAACACTTCTCACTGTGGAGCTTATTCTCTGCTGCAAAATATTCCACCCCAGTCTTTATGGCATTCCAGCGCCCTGCAGATACTCTGCTTTAACTTGGCCCTGTGTCTGTGTGTATCGCTGCGTAGCCAAGGTGTGTGTATCGCTGAAGCGAGCCTGGGCCTGTCTCTCACCGCACACACACACACACAGACACACACACAGTCCAACTTACTACAGCATTCCACAGCCACCACATACAAACACACGTCTCTCCTATTACCTCACATTCCAGAGGTGTCACAACACACACACACACAAAGACACACAAACACAAATGATTCGGTTTCTTGCATTTAATCTTAAAGATAAGCAACAAATAAAGCCCAGCAATCCTTTTTTCCTTCTTTTCTTTGTTTCTTTCCCTTCTTCACTCCACCTTCTTCACTCCCCCTCTCTCTCTCTCCCACTCTCTATTCTTCTTTCCTACCTCTCTTTCTCGTTCAGTCTGCCCCCCCCCTCCTACTTTTCCTGTCTTGGCATGTCAGACTGTTCGTGAGACACAGCTGTGAGTGCATGGCTGATTTGTCCAACAGCAGAGAGAATCCTGCGTCCAGCGGAGCATCTAGGACGCTGCTGCAGGACACTGGCGATAATAACATGTTTACAGGCCCAGAGCACACGGAGCAGTCAGCTCCATGTATCAGTCAGCCATCACTGTGAAGCTAACAATACTTACTGCTGCGCCCACAGAGCAGCAGTGTGTGAAGCTGTGTGTTATATCTGCCTTTAATAGAGAGCTGGAGCGATCCAGACCTTTCTGAGGTAAAGCTGTGAATTCTTCCTTTTGGAAACGAGAGGTTTATAATTAAAAGATCCATATTAGTCAGACCTAAAGAGCAAAGAACCCTGAAAACGTTGAAGTGACTCCACTTCACTTCAGTTTACTGGAGCTCAGAATGTGAAACAGCTCTGGAGGAGCTTTGTCAGGCCTGAGAAAATAAACCTTTTTCTGAACACCAGGCATTGTAGTTTGAAAGACATGGGCCAGTCAGGAAGAGTCTAAAGCTGCCAGTATACATCAGAAGCACTCTTCACATGGCTGACGTCTTTAGATGTGACAGAAGGACTCTTGGGAATTCTTCAGTCCCTTCGACTGACCCTTTCCAAATGGTCCCTCTTGCACCTTTTGGTGCTGAAAAATAAATCAGGTCCTGGGTTTCCCCACACGGCCCCGGCTTTATGTGCCCTGCTAAATGCTAGTTAAGGCTGCTGCTTTAGCGAGTGATGATCCCCGCTGAAGAATTCCTGCCCTCAGGCTGTGACTAACAGCAGAAACAACAGCAGGGATTGTGTAGCCTCAAGCACAGGATAGACTCACAGAGGCGTGGCCTGAGCGTTGCTTAACCTGTTGACAGAGAACCCTGGCAGAAACTTCTGAATAGCTGCCACACATGTACATGTACATGCACACACACGCGCGCGCACACACACACACACACACACACTCAAACATACAGCTCCACTTTGTACACAACAGCAAGAGACAGAGGGTTGAACAGTTTCTGAGGTTTGGCTGAAACACATCTGACAGCAGCAACTTTCTTTCTTTTTGTGTTAAAGTCCAAAAGTAATTCAACTGAAATTCAAAACTTTCTGTCCTGCTATTGACTTTACAACAACCCACACATCTACATCCATCTCATTTACGAATCTGTCAATCATTATTCTTCAAGGACGCGCAGAAAGGCGACATCCATGTCGACCGTCTCTGATTGGTCGACTGTTTCTCCAGGTGGCAGAAACCGCCGTCGCTGGGAACAACACCAGATATGTTTGAGACCAGAGGTGTAACCTTCGGTTTATTCAAAGAGGATTCTCAAATTAACGTCATCATTTCTTAGGAATTCTGCTGAGGCTGTTGTTTTCTTAGCTGTTAGCTCGTTAGCACGGCAGGAATTCTGTCAGGGTCTATTCACTAAGTGAAGGCACTGAAATTTCAAGGACGATGGTCGCGACCAAACGCCTTCAGAAATTATTATGTTCAGTTCACAACAGAGGATCTGAAGTTATGTCCACAGAGCAGCCCAGGCCTGTGTTTAAGGGCTTTACTAACCTGCACTTACACAGGTAGCAAAGACTTGGCACGCCCTCTGATCACCGTGTGTGTGTGTGTGTGTGTGTGTGTGTGTGTGTGTGTGTGTGTGTGAGCGTGACAGAGACTACTGCTCAAAACCTATTTACATCTTCCACTGGAATACAAAACACACGAGCTCAAAACCACGGTGGCATGAAGCTGCATGAAAAGCTTTAATGCATCAGTGTTTAGTAATGCTCCATCTCCACAGAAATGCTCGGAGAAAACAACAAGCTAAAAGGTGTCTGGTTCGAAAATGGTTTCACAACCACAGGGGGCATAAATCTCCTCGCTGGTGAACTGTGACACTCACATAAATCTGTTGAGAAAGCTGCAGCTGAAACTGCAGAGTGTTGACTCTGTGATTCAGCACTGAGCAGCAGGGAAAAACATCCAGTGATTCATAGCTTGTTGTTTGTCGGCTAACTATGCTCCACTGTACTGAAGGCAGAGGAAAAGGCAGAAGTTAGACTCTGCATCCTTTAGTCAGGTTTCATTTCTTTAAACAGCCTGAAGGTTTCAGAGCAGGATTAAGGTGAAATGTGAATAACATTAGTTAGTAAACGTAAAGTAAACGTCAGTTTACAAAGTACAACAACTGAGTTTGACCCTTAACTAGAATAAAGTGAACTCCCACGTGTGTATTCCTTTCAGTGTGCTCTTACATACACGCTTAACAGGCTAAACTACCTCATAATTTAAGCTTTTCTTATGCAGCCCGGTCACAAAGTTTGATAAATAAAGAAAACTGAGCAATAAAAGTTAACAACTGAAACAATCTGAGCTTTCTATTAACTTATATCTGTACAGATTTAGAGATGAAGGCAGTTTTATGGGATGTGTAAGGGATGTCTGTGGTCTGCTGCATCAGCAAAACTACCCTGATAAATGGGTTTCCACTCTCTTTATTTGCAAAAAAAAAAAATAGAAATTAAAAAAATTAAAACCTGGTATTTTGTTGTGAGGAAATGTTCTGGCAGCCTGGGGCCAGAATTGAAACAAATACATTCAAACACTGTTATTTTAGCATGCGAATTCTTTGACCTTTGGTTTGTTTAAAAGTGTTTGTTTGAGCGTTCAAACGGGTCAGAAGGAGAAAACCTTCATTGATCCCCAGAGAGAAACTGCTTTGCTACAACTGCTCAATACTGAGTTAGGAAAGAGGAAGCAAATGAATATGATAATAGCCACTATAACACTACTATAACACTACTATAAAACTACTATAAAACTACTATAAAACTACTAACAAACAGTAAAAGGTAAAAGGCAAAGGGCAAAAATGGATTAACAGTAATTCAATAGTAAATTAACTGTAATGTTCAAAGGTAAAGTGAATGAAAAGTGTAATGTGGGTCAACAGTAAATGAGCAGTAGTTTAACAGCAGAGAACTGATGGAGGTGTGCAGAAAGGGGCGGGGGGGTATGACTGAATGACCCCAGGAAGAAAGGACCTCCTGTGGGCTTCAGTGGGGTCTTAGTCATTCTGAGTCTCTGGGTGAACGTGATCCCCTGGCAAACCACAACACTGTGGAGAGGGTGGGGCACGCTGTCAGTGATGGAGAGGAGTTTTAACAACATCCTCCTCTGTGCGACTACATGCACAGGGTCCGGCTCCACCTCCAGGACCGAGCCAGCCCTCTGAATCAGTCTGTTGGCTTCAGCCGTCCTCAGGCTTCTGGCCCAGCAGACCACAGCGTGCTGCAGAGCTCCTGGTCGAGCTGAAGGTGGTTCAGGGCGCTG
>NC_054398.1:1155378-1160378 GCF_017976425.1 Toxotes jaculatrix | reverse complement strand
TGGCCATTGGCCCGAGGAGCTCTGTTCATGCAAATAAGCTTTGCCCTTCCACTGTCAACCCCCGCCCCCCACACCGTCCCCCAGCCCTCCCCATGTCTCTCTGTGTCCCCCTGGCTGTGAGAAACTGTCAGTGCTGTGGAATGCTGCTGAGACACACTCACACAGTGAACTGCACATGAGCAATAAGCAACATTACCTCATCTCGCTGTCTCACCCTGCCTTAAAGAGCTGCTAACTGTCCTCCATGTTCCTGATGTTAGAATTAAAGAAGTTCGTATCCAAAGATTTATCCAAAAATTCAGACTTTATTCACACAGTTCATCACTTTGTTAAAAAAAACTGCTGGAATCCATTGTAATAAATTTATTTGTAATGTAATGTAATGTAATAAAGCTTTGGGAAAAGAGCCCATCCAATATATCTGCCTGTCAGCATTTATGTCAACTTTTAATATAAAAGATTTTGTAGCATAGAAATGCTACAGATATGTTTGAGGTCATTTCTGAACGTGTTTACTGAAGTTCATATGTTCTGTCACAAGCAGCTTTTAGCTCGGTCACAATGTAAAGGATCTTTATCAGTAAAAGTCTGTTTATCTCATGTTCAGAAAACAAAGACCCCCCAAAAAAAACTTTAAAGAAAAATGAAAAGAAGTTTAAGGGGGAAAATGAAGAATTTAAGAAGTTAAAGTTGCAATTTCATATCCTTCTCAAATGTCACCAGCCAACAATACTTTATTGACAAACCAGCTGAGGTTTGTCAATAAAGTTGCTGGATTTGTCACTAGATGCTTTTTTTGAAAAAAAGTTGCTCAATCGTCTGAAAAGTCCAAATCCAGCGACAAAGGCTCTGAGTTCACAGCAGTGTCAGTAAACGCCTCCTGATGATGGAATATACCAATTCATTCATCACTCAGCCAGTCAGTTACAGACATCAGCATTTTTAGGGCTTTTATAGACTTTTTTTTTGGTCCAACCAAAAATTAAAAGTGAAACCCAGCTGCATGTATCGATCTCTGCCTAGCAACAGGTGCCAGATACTGTACAATGCAGCCAGTAACGTGCAGTGCTCCAAGGCCTGAACTGACTGATGGTAAGCAAGAGCTCACTTCATGTGAAGAAGCTGTTGACAAGAGACACAGGACAAACAACAAGTCCCCCCCCCCCCCCAACACACACACACACACACACACACACACACACACACACACACACACACACACACACACACACACACACACACACACACACACACACACACAGCAGGTCATAACTCCACCTTCTGAGGGGTCGTCTGCAGGACAGTGGAGGAGTTTTGTAACAGGAAGCCGAGGTCGTCCTCTGTATGTGGGGCTTGTTTATGTCTTTGTTTGTCTTGCTGACCTTGTGACCCGCTGACTGGCCTCTGAAGCCTCAGCACTAATACAGATTCATCTCAAAACAAGTTTTCCTCCCTGCTTTGGTCTTCCATCTACGCTGACTCAGCGTTTCTCCTGTGGCCCTCAGCATGAGATGACAGAGAAGAGATGATGATGGGGCCTATCTTTCCTCTACAGACGATGTGGGGACAGATTAAAGGACTGATTTCCAGCAACATGCAAACCCCATTCTGAATGATTGGACAAATACAAAGAATAACACACTGGCAGCCAAACCCCACAAGGACACAATGAACCATCAATAACCAATTAGTCCATTATATCATATTTAAACAGAAAAAGAGAGCCAATATGAGAAAAGGCAAAAACTGAATGAGGGACCTGGAGGTGAGCATCTATAGTAAAACCTGGATGAACTGGATTTTGAGGCAGCGCTCACTGAAACCTGATCCTGATTTCAGCTGTGAAAATAGGAGTTAGAAGTCTGGTCTTATTCTGTATTTTCTTACCGTCACATAAAAAGACCCGAAACAGCAACGTGCCTCTCGGCTTCCAGCCCTTTTGTTCCCACCGATGGAGTAAATCTTTTAAAAACAGTTCACAAATACGTGGTTTTTAATCAAACATGAACTCAAACAGTAAACAGCCCATTCGTGGGGGGCTATTTTCAGCAGTGGATTAATCCACAGTTCGTAGTGAAGACTTCCAGCTGCAGGACGGTGTATATGGGATTTATTCAGAATAAACTACAGTGTGTGTGTGTGTGTGTGTGTGTTCATGGTGATGAAGGAAAATGTCACCCTGTGCAACAGAGCTTATTAATGTGAGCACACACAGACTGGTGCAACATCAAAAAATGTCCCCAGATAAAAGGAAAGGAACCCTTCTCTGTGTACTGTGTTTCTGACCTACATCAAACCACTATTCCTCACTGTTTGAAACGAATTCATCAGTACAATGATCGATACACTTATAAAATCAAGCCTGGTTTTTTTTATCAGTAGCTCTGCCTGCATCAAATGTAGGATGTCCAAATATGGCCACGCACCCTCTGGTCCTCCCTGCCTCTCTGCTAGGATTCAGAGAACAGTCACTACACTGTCTGATGCTGAGCAGCATCTTGTGCCAACCATCCAACAAGAGCATTCCACACACCTACACACACACACACACTTCACCCTCCATGACCTGGGCACTGCCCTCTTTGACCGCCGAGCTGCAGAACAACAGCCTCTGTCACACTGACCTACAAATGGCAAGTGAATGCCCCCCCCACACACACACACACACATGCATGCACGCACACACGCACACACACACACACACACACACACACACACACACACACACACACACACACACACACACACACACACACACACACACACACACACACACACACACACACAAACACACACACAGGCACAAGAGCAGAAAGCAGTCATTGAGAATGGAGAGATGTAGGTCAGTGTGAATCTGAGTATGATAATGGTCTCTGCTGGGGGAAGCGTTTTCATTAACACTCTCAGCTCAGGTTCAGGATGCCCATGATTCTACAGAGAAGTATTTTTTAGAGATAAGTCCGGAGACTAGTTCAGCAGAGATTAGTTCAGCAGTGAAGAAGCACCTTGTGAAACATTTAAGCCTGACAGACTCTGCTCACCTGAATGGTGGCAGGACAGCAGCGTCTTCATAATCAATGCAAAAGTTAAAGAATAACAATGATTATGATAAGATGCTCATTTAAGAGCTGTGCTGTCCCTCAGTCACCCTGGTTTCAGGTTTGTCCATCGACATTTGTCCTGGAGAAAAACAAGGTCTTAGGTGTATAATGAGATCTGAAACGTTCTTTCTACACTGGACATGAAAGAGTTTGGAAAGTTCATCCCAACACGGTTGCAAACTCTTAAAACTGTAAATCAAGATTTAATAAAAATGAAGTAATTTTGTAATTTTTCCTGCATCTCAGTAACGACTTACAGAGCTGTGTTTCTGCAATGTTGCATCATAATTTGGATTTAGTACGAGTATGACATCATATTTGTTTTTCCCTACCATTCAGTTTATTTATTCATTTATTGTGGATGTGTTGCTGAAGGGTGTGTGTGTGTGTGTGTGTGTACACACACTGGCCTGACTGAAATAAATGAATTCTTCTTTTTCTTCTGCAGCTCTTCATCGCAGCGTAGATGAAAATCTCATGTTTAATAAAAGCAGAATCAGATGTGTGTGTGTGTGTGTGTGTGTGTGTGTGTGTGTGTGTGTGTGTGTGTGTGAGCATCTCCTCTGCTCTCCCCTCCTGCATCCTCAGTCACTTCACTCTCTCTCCATTCACGTGGTTAATAACTTCATTAACCCCTGTCAGCTCACTGCTCTTGTCCAGCGGCTGACACACACTAATTGATGAGCTTGGAGAGAGTGTGTGCATGTGTGCGTGTGTGTGTGTGTGTGTGCACACTCATGGGACTGTGTGTTCATCATTTAGGGCTGCTTATTATAACAGCAACTGATCTCTCTCAGCCCTGAGCACACAATACAAACGGCTGCTCTCTGGGTGAAATGTTCATGCTCTCAGACCAGATGTGCTGACGTCTCCACAGACTGACGGCCACTTCCAAACCATCGAGGCTCAAACAACCCTGTGGCTAACACCTAAAGTCCAGTTCCAAGCAATGAAACGAAATAAGGCTTCTCTTCTTGTAAAGCTGACAGTGATTTTTAATTTGCCACACGCAGGCGTGACAGGACAAAGAGATCAGAGGTATTGATATAAAATGGAAAAACACACACACACACACACACAGCTCAGAAGCATAATAGGATTGGTGTGTGTCCAGATATGAAATTCATTTCCTGTGATTGTGTGTGTGTGCTATCAGTGATGTTTAACACTGGGACTCTATGACTGGGTCCTGTTTAGGAATCCAGCCAATGCACTCAGGAGACTGGTCATGATGGGGGGCGGGCAGAGGGGGCGGGGCAGCTCCTGCTGTAGTTTGTAATCAGCAGCTCATTTGAATTTTCTCTCCATTTTTCTCTTCACGGTCTGAAACCAGATGCATTTTCTGAGCAGAGCTGATGAAAAATCCTGGTGCCTTCCTCTGAAAAACTGTAAAGCTTTAAAAAAAAAAAAAACAGAAATAAGCTGATAAGCAGAAAACACACACACACCTACATCACACAGGCGTGTGTGTGTGTACATGTAGTCGTGTACATCTCTGTGTGCATCTTGTGGCTTGTGCACTTGGTTACATCTAAAGTTGTGGACACTGCTGGAACTGTGGATTTCCCTTGGGGATGATTAAAGTATCTATCAACTAAGAAGAACCAAGAAAATGAACCGATCATCAAATGAATTAAATGGGAGTGTGTGTGAATGTGTGTGTGTGAGAGAGAGACAGAGAGACAAAGGGACACGCCCTCTCTGAGTGTGATGTCATAGCTTGACTGGTTGATTAAATGACCCCATAGACAGTACACTCACACACATCTAACACACACACACACATTTCAGCTGGTTTATCTGATTGTGACCTGTGTCTCACAGGGCAACACTGGAGACTCTCCAACAACAGAAAGTAGGTTTGTCCAAAAACATTTGTCGCTTGATGCTTTTTGGAAA
>NC_054398.1:1135378-1150378 GCF_017976425.1 Toxotes jaculatrix | reverse complement strand
TGTGTGTGTGGCAGCCTGTTGTTCACCTGTTCTACAGCGTGTTCCTTCACGGTGACAGGGACAGCGGTACACACCGTACGTATAAGTGAGCCTCACCTGCACATCATATATCATCTGAAATCTGGTCTTACCTCGCACGCTCACGCAGCAGGGTTACTATGGCAACCCAGCTCGAAGGACCGCTGAATGGGTCCGGCCTGATCTAGATTGGCTGATTAACATTTATAAAGGACACACACGCACACACACGCACACACACACACATACACACACACACACACACGCACACACTGTATTTCAAACGCACTGAAACGCTGCTTCAGCTGAAATATATTCACCTGACGTGATGTGAACGTTACAGTGACTGTGAGCAGACCATGACCTGTATTAGGATTCATTAGGCTGAACACAGGCATGCATAATACAGAGCAATAAATACTTTCAGCAACCTTCCACCCTGAGCAGAGCGCGGGGTCAGGGGAGATGATGAACAGCTCGACCTGAGGATTACATACAGCTATGAAAACAGTGTAATACGCAGGGAGCAGAGACGCATCTCAGAATGAACAACAGGTCCAACCTCGAAGTGGACGGACAACAACAGCAGAGACCGCGTCAGGTTCCAGTCCTGTCAGACACGAACTGGACAGATGAAGACTGGAATCATGTAGCCTGGTCTGATGGATCTGGGTTTCTGCTGAGGCTGCAGATGGTAGGGTCAGAGTTTGGCATCAACATCATGAATCCATGGACCCAACCTGCCTCGTGTCAGCAGTCCAGGCTGCTGCTGCTGGTGGTGGTGGTGGTGGTGGTGGTGTGATGGTGTGATGGTGTGGGGAATGTTTTCTTGGTTCATTTGGGCCCTTTAATACCAATCAATCATGGTCTGAATGCCACGGCCTGACAGCTAATTCCATTTTCATCTCATTCCACAAAGCCTATATACCGTGCTGGAAGTCCACCTCCAGTAAATACACAGATCCACTGACGTCATCACATCACGGAGGAAAGCAGGCGGACAGACGAGTCCCTCAAAGTGCTGCAGAGGCTGTACTGTCTTTTTATAGGCCATCAGAAGTAGAGTAGGCTAATTAGCATTCAGCCTTAATATAGACCAGCACAACACTGGGCCACTCTGTGCTTTCTGCTGCATCTATCTATCTGTGCTGCTGGAACACCAGAAATTTCACACAGCACAACAGAAGAGATCATATCAGCCTCAGTGTGGGGTCGTCACCCTTGGCGCCTGTTGGCTGCAGAGCTGATATTAAGAACTGACGGATGAGTTTTAAAGCATCAGGCTGCATCTGTGACCAGCAGCTCCCACTGGCTGCTCTTTAATCCACATAATATGTAGATTAGAAGAGATTTACTTGGATTACAGATGGATTTTCACCATCAGGGGCTCCGACACAACCTGCCTGAGCTGTTTGGGCTGTGACATACTACTAATCATAATAATGGTTCCATCATTCACCAGGACATTTTGAAAACTAAAGGGCAGGCTGTGATGAAATTTGCTTTGGATATTCATGGTCCTAAAAGGGATCATTTCTAATGACCCTGTCTGACCTTCCTCCAGCGCTGACATCAGTTGATGCCACACACACACAAAAAAATTCAAATTCAACACATTCAAGCTGCAGTGCTTTATAATTATGACCTTTGAACATTTTGGATATATGTCACTGGTCTATTTCAGTGGTGCTACTGATATCCTGGACCTGGTTTGATTCTGTTTTTTATATATTTATATATTTTTTTTAAGTTAAAACCATTTGCACATCAGCACAGCACAAACACCTGTACATGAATTCACGGAGGGGAAGGTCAGAGGTCAGAGGATATAAGGACCGTGCTGATGGGACATTCTCAGACTCAAACTGACACAAAAATACCTAACCTCCTGGTGTTTTTTCAATATATGCCTTTTTACAGTTAAGTAAATCTGCATCCATCACGTCTTGTTTTACACTGTAACCATGGAAACAGACATCACTGCATCACATTATAATTCTGAACACTGAAATTTTGGTTTTTATTTTTGTTAACCCTTTTAATCTAAATGTTATTTGTTCCTTTTCCTGTGTGTATAATTCTCTCTCTTTCTCTCTCTCTCTCTCTCTCTCACACACACACACACACACACACAGATGAGATGAAACCAACAGTTAATATTTAGACTTAGTGAACTGAGGGAAGGAGGAAGGGTGAAAGGGAGGAGTAAACAACATGTCAGCCTGCATGAGGCTCACAGTAACATGACTGACCTACATTATTCCAATGGACCAGAGGCAGAGAAGAATGTTTTATCATCATCGTGCGTAGTGTATATCTTCACTTATATCAATATATTCATTCTAATCACAACACTACAGTTAATTTAAGCTACAAGCTAAATGCTCCTCGGCACAGTTACTGCTGATGACATTTAATAATTACTTGTTTCTTCTTAATTAAATTTTTTCACAATGAGTAATATCTTCATGCCTGTTATATCCCCACATCTAACACTGGATGTCTCTGGCAGGTCTCTGTCCTCTCACGTCCGTTCAGTCGACTGGAAGTGAACTGTATCCAAGGGGAGAGAGAGGGAGTTCAGAAGAGGGGAGGAGAGACGTTCTTTTAAACGTCTGACTTTCATAAAATGAACTGTCGCATTACTCTGGCAGGGTAATGGCAGAACGTGAAAGGTGCTGCTCTTACAGATAAATAATCACCAACTCTACAGAGCGTTTTAGTGTCTTTCAGCTCTGCCGGGTCTAACGAAGCCACTGTCCACAACCTGCTCAGCAGCAAACAGCAGACAGACGCAGTCAGAGAGCAGCTGGTGAACATAGTTGAGCACTCAGCAGCTAAAGAGACAGATACGTCCCTCAGAAGCTAGTGGAGACCAAACAAGAGCTAAAGGGAGACAGTCATCAGGTAGACACAAACATATCGCTTTAATGCTGCATGTTCCAACAATCCAATCCAAAATCACCACACCCTGCCTTGTTGCATTGTTCAGGGAACAGTCATCCCCTGAAGAAGTTAACGAGACAAGCTGAATTCACAGCAATCTGTTGGATTAAAAGGCGTGTTGTGTCTGAGATGTGCCACAGTAAAGGACACACGATCATCAGAGTCAATAGTCTTCATCCTCTGGGGACCATGAGCATCCACTGCATTTATAATGACAAATCCAGCCTGTGTGCAAAGATGACATTTTGACCTGAGAAAGGTCAGGGTCATGAAAGTCATTAGGATTCGTCCTCTGGGGAACATGAATATCTGCACTAAATGTCATGACATCTGGCCAGCAGTTGATAAGATACAGAATCGGGACGTGGACCAGAGAGAGCGACCCCCATCTGGAGAATGTGAGTAAGTAGGATCTTAAATTACAGTAGAAATGGGGCAAAAGGACCTAATTTCAAGTTACAGCAGTGTGAGGAAGCCGGCCTCTTCTTACATAAGGCCTGATGGGAGACTACTGTAATGTGAGCTGGAATAATCCTGACCTAATTTCACTGCTACTCTCCTCCAGCGAGGTCAAGAATGTGTTTGAGAGATGTACAAATAGAACACACACACACGCACACACACACACACGGTGCAGTCTGGCTTGTGTCCCACTTCCCCCTCTGTCTGGCCAAAGGAATGCTCCATTTCCTGTGTGTTGTGATCAGCGCACACTGCCTGCTTCCCAGTGGGCCCTCTAAACAGATCCAAGCAGCTTGATAAGAAAATAGTCTTTGCTGGTAGTAGATGCACGAGCTACTGAAACCATTACACTGCTTCCCATTCAAACCTGCATTCCAATTCTGAGCCATTTTCACGTAATCCTGCTTTGCTGTGAACATTTTTCAGCCGTGCTTTTCCCGGGACTCTGGTAAATGAGAGCTTTGTTGACGTACAGTTTAAATGCATGTTGTGACACAATGTTGTACAGCTACATAAAGGTAATAACTCACAGCCATTAGATCACTGGCCTCATCGTGCATTACTCTTTCAGCTGATGTAAAGAAACCTGCAGTGACTTTGACAGTGAGGAAGTCATTCAGACTGTTATTTTCTTTATTCCAGTACCAACCAAAAGCTCTTCCACATCACCGGCAGCTCAAACAGGTCTCATGGGAGCTGCAGTCGTAGTTAAAAATAGAACAATTGTGTTGTCTGTAAAAATAGCGAGGGGTCAGATTTTATTAGGAAGTACAGTAGCAGGCATGTTCGACGAAACCCAGCCTCAGTGCAGAAACACACAGCAAAGCACAGCACAGAAGTGGGGCAGGACTTAAACTCTGTGTTGCTATGCTAAGAGTCTAATAGAACAGGCTCTATGAAAGCACTTACAGTAATATGCTACTGAATATCAAAAGAGATCAGTATCATTTTTAAGCCAGGAGCTTGAGGAGCTACTTAACCCCATGTTTCAGTTGGAGCAGTCAGATATTCAGATATTCAGTGTTGGTTGTATGCTCTCTTTCTCCATTTATTTTTCCAAATACAAAATAAGCAGAGTTTGGCCTCTCTCACAGATTACCTGCTGTTTCTCTGGAAAAAAAAAGCAAAGAACTGAAAGAAGATGTTGAAAACTATAGTTGGAACCAGAATGAATTCACAGTGTAATAATGTGAGTGTATACATAATTTACATAAGTCAACAAAGTGAATTAACATTAACATGCCAGCTCAGTTCATGAATATGAACACGTGGAAATCGAGTCAGCTGGTTACACACCTACACGCTGATATGAGACAGGTTTGTCTCTGACAGTAGCTTCAGATGACGATACTCAAGTACATTACCAGGCTGTTGCACATGGACATGGACAATACAATGGACAATATAAGGTTTCCAAAAGACTTAGGACGTATTCTACAGGGTTTTTTTTGTATCATTTGGTTTGAAAATGGGTAAAAACAGTGGCAGTGAATGAAACACTGGTCCTGATGCTGTAAAACTAAGTCATGGTTGTATTATCATTACTGGCTGAAATCCAGTATAATTTTCTGTTAACAGTCAGTTAACAGTTAACAGTTAACAGTTGAGTTCAGCTCAGATTTGCTGTACAGAGCAGTAACAGAGCTGTGACACACATGATGCTTTAAGTCCTGAAACATCACTTTAAAAAACATCATCTAACTACGTGAGAAACTGTAAACATCAAAATATCAGCTGTGTGTGTGTGTGTGTGTGTGTATGTGTGTGTGTGTGTGTGTGATGTTGCCGGCATGCTGACTCAGGGTATTTTCTCTAAGTCATCATTCTCTCAGTGCAGACACATACACACCCTCTTTTTATGTCTTTCTCTCTCTCGCCGTCCATTGTTATATACACACACACACACACACACACACATACACACACGCACACACACGGACGCACACACGCATCCTAATGAATGTACCATCTGAAGCTGGGGTGCAGAGCTCATACTGGAGCAGTCAGCAGAAACTCCTGTTAAAAGCATCACTCAGCAGAAACTGGACTGATGTGGTCTCCACTGCTCACAGAGGAAGAAGCTTTTGGTTACACAGGTCCTGTGACGGGGCTCAGGGAGGGGTCTCACCCTCATATGGATAAAATCATACATGGCAGTATGTGTGTATATGTTGGAACTAGAACACAGCCTCCAATCACCTGATGCAACCAGAGTATCACAAAATCATCTCACAGTAAAATTCTCAAACCCCACTTTACAGCATAATGTGATACTTTAAAGGAACATTCCGCTCTTTACAGCTGGTTTGTATGGTGTTTGTAGGAGCGCTGATCAGGAGTCAATCCAACGCAGCCCAAAGACAAAGAGTTATGAACTAAGACAGACACAAAAGTCCAAAACCCCTTAGACTGCACGTCTTCTAGTCTACAGTACAGTCTAATACTGTACAGAATAATGTGCTGTAAACTACACTCCATTCACCAATTCACACACACACGCACTCACTCTCACGCACTGATGGTGCAACCATCAGGGGCAAATCTGGGTTTCTGTATCTTGCCCAAGGTCACATTGACACACAGGCTGGAAGAGTCGGGGATCGAACCGCGGGCCGTCCAACCAGCGGACGACTCGCTCTACCATTCTCCTGTCCTTTCCATTTTCCTCCTGTTGCTTTAGCTGCACCTGTTCAGCAGGACGACCTACAGCTTCATGATTGTTTGATGTGACCTCATCGAGGACGAGGCTCCACACACCCTGAGCCTGAGCAGAGGTCTGACCAGCCTGAGAACAGTGTGTGCTTACTGAACCTTTTGGTAAAAAAAAAAAAAAAATACATATGAATGGAAAGTTAATGTTCTGGTCCATTTCTACAAAGTGTGCATTCTGTGCAATTATTTCAATATCTGCAAGATTTGCATCTGAAACTGGAAATATCAGCTTCGCCTTTCAGAGCCACGGATGGGCTGAGCCTCAGAAACATATTTCATGTTCTCTTGCAGATGGTATGAATTAATTAGGCACATGAACATGTCTGCCAAATGTTCAGCCGGGGCTTGCCAACATGAGCAGCACAGATGAGCTGTATTTATGCAGAGAATCATTCAGAAGACAGCGTCCCTTCTCCCCACACTGTTAATACGACGCATGACATCTACAGCTCGGGTAAATCTCGCCTTAACTGGACTGAACTACAAAGACCAGACTGGTTTCAGTGGTTTCGGTGTGGGGAAATCAGTCAGTGAATTCTCAGAGTGCTTGTACTGAGGCTCAGGTGTATCAGACGTATTAACCGGGGAAATCATGCTGCCTCCTCTAATGTTTGCTGTAGGACAGATGACCTGACAGTGTCCAGCAGCAGGCACATGTTCAGACGACCACACATTCAGAGAGGAATGGAAACACAGAGCATCAAAAGCTTCTTTAACGACATTAAACTCCCTGTTTCGCCGGGATTTCATCATCACACACTTTCAGTAACATCCTGGAAAACATCCCAGACTGAAAACGAAAGCAAACGAGTGGTTTCCCCTGGAGGAGGATGCAGTTTGTGGTTCTGTTGAACTGTATTAGATTATACACTGATACAAACGGGGTGGACAAAATAAGAGAAACACCTGTTGGTATAATGCAAAACAAAGCAACAGCAGCATAAACTGCGTCGTCCAGAATGACCACACAGCTGAACCAACACTCTCAGATTCACCTGCTGTGCTACTTTTAGACAGAGTCCTAAGAAACTAAGTGTGTATAGCTGGTGGTGTATACATGATCCTTGATTATATCATCAAATGGCCCATGTGACAGACTGAACTTGGCCAGTGTTCATTAATATCCTATTGATAAAAACTTCCAAATATCATTCTATGAATTATCTGCTATTATTTATTATACCTTTCTATCTGTTTGTTTTCTGTGCAATCAGCTTCATGTAAAAAATCATATTTGTTTGTTTGTTTGTTTGTTTGATGCAGATCCTGATAATAATTCTGATCTGGTGGAAGAAGAAATGCTGAATCTGCATTCCCCACAGAGCTGTATTATACTGAGCCACAGTGTCAGATTGTTTGGCCTCGGTGCAGGTATGTGCTTCACAGAGCACAGAGTCATTGAACAATAATGGCATTCACTTAAAAAGAGAACTTCTCTTCCTCGCTGAGAGTCGAAAAGTCCGACTCTGAGCTTCTGTCCCAGTCAGACTCAGCGTGACTCCTGGCAGAGCTTCTGACACACTGTACAGACACACACACACACACACACACACACACACACAGTGAAATCACGATGAACAGACTGTCTAATAATGAAAAAAGAAAGATGGAGAAGGAAAGAGAGTCTCAGTAAAAGACAAGTTGTTTCGCAGCTATTTCCTAAACTTGCACCAGCAGATCCAGTAAGGAAATGTTCCACTTCTATCCAATCAGCAAGTCTCATTCCAGCCTTTAACAGGTAATGTGAGACAGTACGTCTGACGTACCTGTGAAAGTTACAAGCTAAAACAGTGAAAAACTGAAAAACCAAGATAACCAGGTTAAGTCTACAGGATGATTTAACAGATGCTGGAATATCAAAGCATCGTTTCCCTTCATTACAACTATGGTCTTATTTTTCACTGCCTTCATTATAGCTAGCTGCTGAGATCTGGAACCATGGTGACAACTCGAGAAACACAAGCCGTCAGACAATAAGACAAGTTGCCAAAAGTTTGTCCAGATTATTAGAACCAGTTTATTTAAACCCTGAACTCCCACAGGTTTTATCTCACCTGGGGGTTTCCACCAATCACACGAAGAGACCAAAAGCATCAGTGTGTTAGTCTGTCTCTGAAGACTTTCTGACGTCTCTATGCTGTGCGTGTCTCTCAGCTCCGAGCTCATCGGTGCCTACTGAACGTGAACTCAAACCACGGGAAATTTGTTGAGGGACTATTTTCAGCGGTGGATTAATCTACAGATGGTGCCACAGTGAGCGCTTCCAGCAGCAGGATGGTGTGTACGGGATTTAGTCAAAATAAAGTGTGTGTGTGTGTGTGTGTGTGTGTGTCCATGAAGATGAAGGAACATGTCTCCCAGTGCACAGTGGCTCAGAGGAGTAAGATCCATCACACAGTGCTGGTTAGTAGAAACATTCGTTGTTGGTTTGAGAAAAATGTAGAATAACAGCAGCTTTGTGTGAGCGCTATTAATGAGAGAAATTATGGACAAATTGGATGAAAAAAAAAAAATCAATGGAACAGCGTGAGTGAAAATGAGTTTCTGTGCTGCCTTGGTTTTAATGAATTAGAGCGACTTCCATTTCCATCTGATGGAAGCATCTTCTGAGCTGAAACACCTGTACACACACACACACACACACACACACAGACATTAAGGTGACTGCAGCTTGGGTGGTCAGTCATCTACACACACACACACACACACACACACACACACACACACACAAACTCTCTCTCTCTCTATGGGAGCTGTGAGTTTAATCTGCCCAGCTGCTATCCTGTGAATTGGTTGTGAACCGAGAGGCCAAGCAATTTACTCCTCACAAAGGCCATTCCACATCACTGAGCAGTGTGTGTGTGTGTGTGTGTGTGTGTGTGTGTGTGTGTGAGAGTATGATTGAATTGAGACAGGGTGGGAGGGGAGGAATAGATGGAATATGTGTGGGATAAAGAGTGCTGCAGCAGAAAGATGTGAAGGGCTGGAGAGATGATGGGGATACAGAGGGAGAAAGGGGGCTGAGGGATGGATGAGAGCAAATGAGAGAACTGAGGGAGGGGAAATGAGAGGAAGGAAGTGAAGGCACCATTTACAGGGAGCTGACAAGAGATGGACAGATTGCTTTTGACAGAGAGATAAAGGTGGAGGGGATGGGGAGGTGTTTAGCTCCTCTCTGAGAGGAGCACACACAGAGTCAGATAAATACGCTCTGTGAGCGACTCCTGTCAACGCTGCTTCAAAACCACTGTCCTTAGATTAGCCTGGGCCTTCTGATTGGAAAGTCAAACTGAATAAAAGCAAACAGCCACACCTCTCTATCACTTCACTGAAGCTAAAATTCTGTTGTACTGTGACCTTCCATCAGGGCGCCGCCTTCACGTCGATGCACAGTGAGTTCAGCCTTTCTTCTCAGATTGTTTTACTCAGTTATATTTCCAGATTTCTAGATGAGAATTTTATAAATCTCCCTGCATCTCGAGTTCATTTAACTCTGACCGGGCTGTGACATCATGAGTGACAGCTGATTAACTCCTTCACCATCATTTAGGTAAAAGTGGGAAACGATTGATGTGGATGAAATTATGTTGAGGTAAACCTGGTAACTGTGAAACGGCTGCAATGTAATCCTGCGGGGCTCCTGTCCACGTGACAAGCTCAGACTGTCATTATAAGTGACTGACAACACTGAAGGGATCCCTACAGGGACAGACGTGTGTCCAACATGGACACAAGTCTGTCTCAAGGAGAAGTCTCGCTCTGAAAGCTTGTAGAAGGTGGAAGACTGGACTGTGTTAGCAGAGATACAGACAGGAAATGTGAGGAGTGTGACATGCAACGAAGTTCTCTGTGCCGGGAACAGAAGCCTGTGTAAGGTAAGTATTACACAACAATTTGACCTTTTACACGATAATTCAAAATGATCATTTTCTTTCTGTCAGTTGATGGAGCACTGACACCACAGGCAGTCGGGGAGGGAGTGACTGACAGAGAGAGCGTAAACTGAACAGCTGACACACAGACAGTCCCTCACAGACTGTGGCACTGATCAGCTCACAACAGAAATGTAATCAAGCTGCATCCTTCATTAGAAAGCTGAACACTGCTGCTCCATGTTTCAGCAGAGAGACGTTAACCCTTTACTTCACCTGAAACCTAATCTTTGCTAATTCCCGGAGGTTTTCTTGCAGTGACGTGATCTGCCACACCCTGGGCTGACACAGACAAACTGACCGGGAACTGAAGACACTCTCTGTGTGTGCGGGACAGACAGCAGGGTTCACACACAGTTAGCTGGGAGCTCAGAGGTCTCAGCATGGCTTGGTCCCGTAGGAGCAGCTTCAGTTTGCCAGCTGCTTCACTGACAGCAGCACCAAGCTGACTGACTTCAGACGAAGCAGTGAGGTCCAGGAGCCGTCTGTCCTCTGCTGAGACGCGCTGCACTAAACACATAGTACTACTCATAAGACTTCTGTCAACTGCTGTTTCCAATGGTCAAAGACAAACTTTCACTCTGAATGACACTTAGTGTCTTCACATATGTCCCCCCTGCTGCAGCATCAGTGACGGTGTTCAGCACCTCTGCTGCAGAGCAGTTCAGCCTCCTCCTCCTCCTCTGAGAGTGTGGAGGGAACATCTGCCTCAACCTTTTCCTGTATAGACACGCACGGCCTCTGATGAGTCACACAGCCTTCTGGCTTCAAACTCAGTGCCTCTCATTTGCATGCCTGCGTTCCTCCCACACCAGCCTGGAATCAGCCTCATCAAAGTCCTCCAATTCAAACTCCCAGAGCTGCACTGCGAGTGTGCACTGCTCCGTCAGCACGCTCGCCACGTCTTAAACAGCAGAGCTAAGTGTGGTCCTGTACGGCTGCGTCCAACAGACCCTGACACTTCTGTAAATGCCTCTGTTCAACTTCTACACTCTACATTCAAACAGCTGATCCTCCAGATACAAATGAACAGAATGTGCTCAGACATTCAGATTTCACTGTCGAGTCACGGGGCTCAACATGCTACAACTTCTGTCTCCATGACAAAGGCTGGAACCTGTGCTGTCCTGGATCTACACGTCGGATCATGTCGGGTTTAAGTCCTTGTCAAACGGCATCATTCACTTCAAACTGACTGAGGCACAGTTCACTCAGACCAGATTCAGAGGAGGTTGGGCTCTGGGTGAAGGAGCGACCGTTGTCCTCTGTGTAAATGGATGTAAACGGTCATATTCAGAGCGTGAGCTGTGTAGAGCCTCCCGCTGCTGAATAACAACAATGCATTTGGTGTTTATTTGCATGTAGACCAGGGCAGTGAGATCTGATCACAGGTGGTCAGTGGACACACACCTGAAGATGCATCTTAATGCAAAGAGTGAACTAATGCACTTAGACCTGTCCACCGGTGACCGGACCACCTGACAACCATGTTAACACTGGGGTCTGAACAGGATGTGTGACCCTGCTAGCTTTAAACCGCTCTCTCTCTGTGTGCTTCATAATGCAGAGCAAAGAGGAGCAACAACAGAAATGTGTTAATATCATCAACACAGGCAAGTGTGTTTTTTTTTGTTGGCTAAAATAATTTAGCTTTCACAGGAATATCAAAGTGCACATTCCGCGCCTCAGGCCCTTTAATTGCTTTTAATAGCTGCATGTTTGCACTTTTAAACAGTCACTCTCCACTCTGCTGCCTCAAGGCTCCCTAAAAGCAGAGGAAAAAAAGAAAAGTGTCTCACCGCGAAAATAGTGGAAGACGCATTCAACTTCTAAAACCTTTAATATTATTTTATTTCAAACGCGAAGCAGACACAGAAATGAGAAATTTTCAAGGACAAAATCAGAAAATGTAAAAAAAAAGAGGAGTTTAATGCAAAGGCAGCACCTCAAACAAAAAAGTAAATAAAAGGTGGGTCAAACTTTATTTAATCTGTCACTGTTACACTGTTAAAGGCTGTTACAATCATTGAGAGCGGGCTGTGGATTACTCAGAGTAACTTATTACTTAAACTCTACCTACCTCTCATACACTGGTGTATGGACTCTGAACTGTTCACACTGAGGAAGACAAAAGCGGACAACAACGTTCATGCCATGTCCACAGACCGCAGGAAAACCCCGCTCTGTGGCAGAGCTCGTCGTGATGACCACTGCTGAGACGTGACAGACGAAGAAGACGGAAGAGCGGAGATGGAAAGTGAAAAATGATTGAATAGAAAGATGGAAATGCATAAAGAGGGAGTGAGGTGAAAGGGAAGTAGTGAAAGGTGAGTGAAAAAGTATCTGCAGGGGAAATTACATCAAGCCCTCCATCCTGCAGTCTGGGCGCAGTAATATCTACCTCTTCACATCATTAATCTCTCTCCGTCTTTGCCTTTCTCCTCCATCCATTTACCATTTCATTATCCTCCCCTCTCATTCCCTCCTTCCATTTCTTTCCCCTGCCCCTCCCCTCCCCTCTCTCCTCCTCCTTCCTCCGCTGCCTCTCCAGTGTGTAAATCATCCAATCAGGCCTGATGTGGACCCCATCGCGACAGAGGCCAGAGGCCAAGCGCAGACAAACTGAGATGACTGGGAGGATGGAGTGAGGGAGGGAAAACAGATGGATGAAGGGGAGAGAAGAAGAAAATGAGACAGGGTTTGGTGGCGTGAAAGATGAGCTTGGGGCCGTGACTAGCACTTATTTTCATTATTGATTAGTCTTTTGATTATTTTTAGTGATTACTTGAATAATTGTTGATTCTGTCAGAAAACAGACATCAGGCTCCCTGAAACAGAGGTGCAAAACCCGAAGACATGAAAGAGAAAAACACAGGATGCTCGAGTTTGAAACGTTTTTTCCATCTGTTCACTGACTAATCAATAATCTACTATTCAAACATGGAGTAATTCATTGTTTGTTTGTTTGTGAATGAAGCACTAAAGCTTCACCATGGAGCTTTTCAGGCTGGATGGTGAGCGTGCAAAGTGCAGGAGTCTCCATCTGTGGCTCAGGCAACAAAACGTTTGGTTCGGCTCAGGAAAAGTTTTATTTAAATGTTGGTGGTTACTTTGTGTTTCATGGTCCAGGTCACTGTCACTGCCACATAATCAGCATCACAGATTCTGTAGGAGACGGGACTGAAAACATAAAATACGTTTAACTGTTTAAAGGAAAATGCCACAGATTTTCTTGTTTCTGTTTGTCAAAAATAAAAATCCAGAATCCACACTCACTGGTCTTACAAATGATTTAACTACATTTTTTATTTGAAAGATCTAACATCTGTTCTTAAACTCCTGACACTGAACATACATGTGAGAGCTGAACATTCAGAGCGTGTGTGTGTCATGTGTCGCTTCAATTGGAGCTGAGTGATGTAGAAAAAGTCTGCTGCTTTGTGGAAATCCAGTTTTTACAATGTGCACCAAAAGGTCATGTTAGGTTCAGAAGCAGTGTAGGTGACAGCTGCTGTGTGAATCACAACAGTCCTGTAAACTGTGACGTGAATAATCAGAGTCTTTGGGGACATGCTGCAGCTTACAGGACTGTGGTGTCTCAGGACGCTGTGTCTGTGAGAGGGACAGACTGAAAAAGGTTCTGCAGACTGATCTGAGCTCTGTGCCTGTGGACTGTGAAGCAGAGGCAGTGGATGGACAGTGTGTGGACTCTGCTTCATTCAGTCCGTCCCAGCTAACAGCTGTCGTCTCACAGTTTCCAGGATAAATTCTGAGAAGGGTTTAATGCAACGTTAGCATTTAGCAGACGCATCTGAGTCACAATGAACTGAATCAAATCAGGAGATCAGTGCCAATATCCTGCCCCACCAGAAATACAAGCCATTTGATTTTTTTTCTGTATATAGGTAGATACGATGTGCGTGATGATGGACTGCACAGGAGGAGGATAGAGCAGGGAAGGATAGAGGGAGCAGAGGAAGGAGGATGAGATAACACCAAAGTCTAATTTAGTGAAGTCAGAGGAAGGAGGGACATACTCACTTTAGAACATCAGAAGTATTTGCTTTAAGAAATTATTAAACTGTGAAATATATGATTCATGTAGATTTTCAATTTACATAAAAAAGAATTACACAGATTCTCTCCAACGATCAGGACACGCTCTTTAAATGTTAACAGACATGAAACTCATTTAAATGAATGTCAACAAGGGAAAGAGCACAAAGAGTACACTCACTAACACACACACACACACACACACATACACACACACACACACACACACACACACATACACACACACACATACACACACACACACATACACACACACACACATACACACACACACTAAAGCTGCATTTAATGGAACACTCAATATTATAAACTGCCTCGTTGCACAAAACGACCGTTATTTGCCAGCAGGGTTTTGCGAGTGTTGTTGATCAATGCCAGTTCACTACGACTGAGCCAGGCTAGCACTTTCCCACCGTTTCCAGTCTTTGTGCTAAGCTAGGCTAAAGACGTTGCTGTAATGGACGCACAGATAACTTCATATTCAAGTGCAGCAGTGCCACTGAATGGCAATGAGAATAATATTGAGACAGATAGCTACACAGCTAAAGGGCAAAATGATCCATACTGTCAATAACACGACACTAATAACAGACAGGAACACACACACACACACACACACACACACACACACACACACACACACACACACTTCAGAGAGCACAGACTGCAGTTTGGTTCAGCAGATTTGATTCCTGCTCTGTACATACACAGCCTACGCGTCCATCAATCAATGAGGTTATGTACCACTACCATCATACTGGCTAATCAATACTAAACAGTTTATTGCTAATGGAGACACAGATGACAGTGAGCACGGTGTATTATACACAGCACAGACACGGTTTCTACTGCG
>NC_054398.1:1125378-1132878 GCF_017976425.1 Toxotes jaculatrix | reverse complement strand
AATACGTCTGCCTTCATTATGAATTCATGTGTCCATTTAGAGATCACACACACACGGGGGAGGCAAAAAGGAGAAAACACACTCAGCATGACAAGCAGTTGACCCCTACCCCTCCTCTCTGTCATCTCACACACACACACACACACACACACACACTGCGGTGGAGTATGAGGTAACACACACACCCCTAATATAAGATTTATTCATAGCTCCAGCTACAGTCAGATCGTGTAACACACACTGAGCCTCGCTCGGCTCAGGTTTAGCTGCTAGCTGTTTCCTCTATCCATTAGCTGACGGTTGCTAATGTTAGCATAATGTGTTAAAGTATAGCTGAACGTTACTGAACCAGTCCACAGTCTTTATTACTCTGCATTACATGTGGTACAGTTATACTGAGTTTTAGCGTTTACCATTAACCCATAATGACGTGTAGGCCTCAGGGTTGAGCTCTGTTCTGGACTCAGGTCCCTTCTGGCAAACAACCGAGATCTGATTGGCTCTGACAGCAAAGGGATCTCTGATTTAATCTTTTATAGGAAGCCTTCAGGTTATGTCACAGGGCTGGTTTTCATCCAGCACCAGCTGTAACTGCACGTGATTAAAGCAGAGAATGAAAGTAAGTTACAGACACATCAGTCTCAGCAGCTGGAGTCTCAGGTCAGTGATCGATGAGCTGATCGTCTATGTGTGTGAGTCTCTCTAGGAGCACATCACCCTGAGCTTAAGGACACTGTGATCGGCCATTTTAAGCTATTTTCTGAAATTTTATAAAACAATTTATCAGTTAATTGAACCTTCGTGTCAAACCTTCCAAAGTTTAATGTGAACAGTGTAATTAATGTATGCATGTGTGTGTGTGTGTGTGTGTGTGTGTACTTGTACACCTTGTACACCAAACACCTTGTGACGCACACTCAGCTTGTGAAAATCAGGCTACTCTCTGCAAATTCTATATATATCTGACCCATTCCTGCTCTCTGCTGCTACAGTAGATACGTGTGTGTGTGTGTGTGTGTGTGTGTGTGTGTGTGTGTGTGTGTGTGTGTGTGTGTGTGTGTGTGTGTGTGTGTGTGTGTGTGTGTGTGTGTGTCTGTGTGTGAAGGATAATACACAGTGGAAGAGCCTCCAGCCACAGTCTGGCAGGTTTTGCTCCACACAGAAGCAGAGCAATCAGACAGAGAATCATCTCCGTCTGAAAGTCACACACATCCTGTTTGTGTGATCAGCACATCAAGCCTCGCTCTGTTTAACAGGCTTCACACACTCAAACACACGTTTCTACAAACAGACCAGCCATGCTCATGTACGTCATGGAAAGCATGGCTGTGAGAAAGACGCTGTGTGTGTGTGTGTGCGTGTGTGTGGGTGTGTGTGTGTGTGGGTGTGTGTTTGTGCGTGTATGTGTGTGTGTGTAGGTGGGGAGAGAAAGCAACAACGACCAGGTGGGACGGATCATGGGAACTGTTGCTGTGGAAACTAGGAAGTCGCTGTGCTGATACCGCAGGTATGATGATGTCACTGATGATGTCAATAACATTAATAACTGAGCAGCGCACGAGAACATGTGCAGGAAACAGACTGCAGCAAACACACACAGAGCACATGTGCATGTGAGCACACGTACACACACCAGCAGTGACCCCACTGCCACTCAGGCAGGTAAACACTATGTGTTATTTCTCCGTAACCATGGCAACATGCTGCTGAGCCAACACTATCACTACCGAGAAATCCAGCGTGTGAGTCCAACATTTGCAGACACGGATCTTTAACAGCCCCACACTTTCTCCTACAATCACCGTTTAAACTGCCCATAACATTTCACTGCACAGGACCGATCCGCAGGCAGTCCTGTCCACAAGTGCAGCTGGGAAATACCTCGCATCACGTACAGATTTATTCAAATCATCACATTTATTATCAGAAAAGAAGTGCATTAGGGCCACATGTAGGAAAAGAAAAGTAAGTAAAGACCAATCAGCTTCCTACGCTCCCACCATTCAGCTGAAGACAACCAGACTCAGGTTCTCCTGAACAGTGAACCTTTCTACTGGGATTTTACAAAAACTGTTTGACAAGCAGCCAATTGAACATTTGGTTCCATATGTACTTTGAAACTACTTTGGAGAATGCAGACCTACTTGTGTCCTCCCTGCTGAGGAGATGGTACAGCCTGCTGTCAGTCTGTCTCTGTCTGTCTGTCTGTCTGTCTGTCTGTCTGTTGTCCTCTGCTGTCAGAGAAGATGGGAGCTGACTTGAAGCAGAATCCACTGCCTGTCTCTTTTTTAGTGAAAATATCCACACACACACACACACACACACACACACACACAACATGCACCCAATACACTTTGAGTGCATCACTTTCATCATCACGGTTTCTCCGTTCTTTTGTGTGTTGCACAGCCCCACCCCCCGTGGCAGGAAAGCACATGCTTGACACGCACACACACACAGATCTGAATCTCCAGCGTGTCTCGTCAAATAGCAGGAGGCAGCAGGTCTGTGTGTGGATGCCAGGTTTGGCAGATCAGAGCACATCCTGCCACACGGGGAAGGTGAACAGCAGCCACCACCTCTGCACCTCAGTAAGTGGAAACGCCTTCTCACACTGTGACTAACATTGAGCCGTGTCCGTGCAGAGGAGCCGCGCGTACAGGTCCGATCCACTCTGCTGCGGTGTGGCAGCTGCTGCTCAAAGGCCTGTGGGAAACGTTTGGGAACAGGAGCATCCCCCATAGGTTTCTGAAAGGCACTCTCACTGCCAGAGACACGAGAGCTGCAACCATCACAACTGGCTGTGATAGGCTGAGACAGCTGTCAATCAACACCCTCAAAAACATGACAGCTTCAGCCCTGTTTCACTTCTACTACATGGAAAAACAACTCGAACAATGAACACTGGTGTCATCATTAGCACAGCGCACTGTTATGGTTAGTTTATCACTAAACTGGCTGATGGCTGGAGGCTGGTGTATGTACCCAGCCTCCAGCCTTCGGTCTGAAGGCTGGGTACATACAGCACCGTAGCTATAAAAGGTTTCTCTGTTTGATTTCTGCTCTAATCCAGAAACTTCACGCCAGCACTGAATGGCTTCAGGTGATACCTGGATTTATGTGCACTTCCCACAAACTTGAAATGAATGAAAGGAAAATATTTTCCTTTTAATTTTACAAATACTGTCAGGATATTTCAGGAAGGAGAGAAAAAAAATGCACATATTCTTCTGTGAAATCCCACTGGAAAAACTTCAGTTTTAACGATGAATCAGGACGTGATAGAGTGGTGTTTCATGGAGAGTGCACAGAAAACATGATAGTTACAGTAAAACAGGTAAACTGTGAAACTAGACATATGGTGCTCTGGCAATGAAATGACGTATGTTATCATCAGGACCGTAGAAATCATCAGCTATCAGATGTGACTAACAGTGTCAACACTGTGTATTCCTAATAACGCAATAAATGTATGTGGTGTAGCTGAGTACACAGACTGGCACAGCTGACACACACACACACACACACACACACACACACACCCATCAGATCCTCAGGAATGTGATAAAGAGCAACACAACAAGCTCCATCAAGACCATCTCCAACAGGAGCAGCAGCCAAGCAACACAGACATTCATCCAACCCTGGAACACACACACACACACACACATGCACACACACACGCTGTAGCATCAGCTGTCTGAGTGTGTTGACAGGCCAGGCCTGCCCAGAATAGCTCCGGAGCTACAGAGCAGGTATGTGATGTGGCCTTAAACCAAAGCTCACTCACAAAACTGCCACATTAATGAATGAATGCTCCCTCACTAACGAGCACAGCTGAACGGTAGCTCACTGGTCAGTCCACTGGTTCCTACAGAAAATCCGCCTTATTTACCTCAAACAGTGATTAGAACTTTATTCCACTATAATATATATATGTATAGGTTTCTACTAATAAACCAGAGGTCAGCTGTTTTACCGACAGACAGGCTAACAGCAGTTCTGAAAGTTGGCATTTTACTAATGGCAGTGTTGCTTGGTGTAGCTGGGTGTGTTCTGTATGAGCTGTCAGGTCCTGCTGTAGCATGCAGAGGAATTATAAAACCACGAAACACCGAGGGCCAGGCGAAGCAGAGGGGCCGTGGAAGCCTTTCCCGAGCCGCGGGACTAGCATACTTACAGGGACAGACATTTTGCTGGCGCTGTCACTTCTCTCCCCGTCTCCTGGCTCTCACGCCGCACCGTGTGGACTTGTCTCCAGATGCTACTTTCCCAGCAGGCGGAGCGAGGTTCGGTCAGGTTTGCTTCACTGCTCCTCCGGTGTCAGCCCTCCATCACCCACACCGCGACGAACTTCACGGGGCAGGCAAACATCCAGCTGTGGACGGTGGTGGCGGGGTTTTTCACGGCAGCAGCAGCGGCAGCGACGGCAGCGGTGCGGCCGCCTGAATGTCCAGCACACCGGGCTGTGTCTTCCTCCGTCCCCCGCCTTTCCCGCCGCCTCCGCCGCTCCTGACGCCTGCCGCGGATTCTTTCTCTCTGCCCTCTGGAAACGCGTCTGTAAAATGCCGGTAATCGAAGCGGGGGGTTGTTCGGGAGGTGAAGAGACTTCCACGGCTGTGGTAACAGGTCTGTGCCGTCAGTGAACGGGGGGACAGCACCGCCTCTGCCGCTGTGTGCTGCAGTCCTCCTACAGAAATGAGCCAGTCCAGCCTTAAAGGGACCGACTCACTACAAACACCTATCTGCTGTGAAGGACCACACCTGTGCTTCTGCGTGGTTTGGCCCATTTATTACAAATCACATTCACCCATTATTTCAACATTACACAACTATTTATTTCAAATCCCATGCAAGATAAAACACGTACTATATATTTCACCAGACAACTACATTACTAGGCTTTATTGTACATTCTACTTTCTAATGAAAGAACAAACTACTATGAAAATTCATATTAAATGCAAATGATAAATATATTAAAAATTAAAGAACTTAAATTTGGGCCAATAGGAAGATTCCTTTTTGTCAAAGTTCAGTAGTAACATGATTTGATAACATGAAATAGATGTAATGTTCATTTGCCTGCACGAGCACTGAGTGAATGTTCTGTCATTTCATTCAGAAGTTTCTCATGTTTCTGCTCATTTTAACAGTGTGGCCCAGGTTTGATCATTTCCACACAGTTTTGTCATCTGACTGACAGAATCAACAACAACAACAACAAACTTTTGTTATTCATGAACACACCTCAGATGACAGTTGTTATTACACTGATGGGAACAGATGGGACTGGAGCACTGTTAAAGTGATGTGTGGTATAAATGAGCCCTGACTGACCCGCTGAGGAAAAACTTTTTCAGTGTCTTTCTTTCTTTGTGTGTGTGCGAACACAATCAGACTCCCTGCTGGGGTTTGAATAACAGCAGCTACTTTCACCCACACACCTCACACACACATGCCACACATGCATGCCCACATCCTGCTGGGCCCGGCCAGTAACACAGTAATTCTCGCAAACAAACTGAATCATCCTGTGATGGTTTTATGTTCTGGTTTGAATGAGGATTAAAATAATAGCATTTCAAATGTGTCCACAGTAAGAAGGTACATTCTCACTGTCCAGTTAGTCTAGAACAACAGACAAGAAACGACACACTGTAGATGGTGGAGACTGAATCCAGACCGCGTCCCTTTCAGAACCTACAAGATGATGTTATAAATAATGAGCTGCATTTCTTTCTTTTTAAATATTGCATTTCTTTTGCTCTTATGAAGGAAATGAAATTGCAGAGTGAAGAAGATCCATCATGATTGGCAGTTTTAATGAGCCTCAGATCCTCCTGCACTGCAGCAGAGCACACGTATGAGATGGTTAAGAGATCACGTGTCTATAAATAATTACAGAAGCAGCTTCATGTTAAAATGATCAGCCCTCTGGCTGTCATGTAAATAAAATAAAACATGAGAGCACAGACAGAGGGTGCGTGCACGCCGTTTGGTGATGACTGAGATCCTTCCAGTTGATTCCAGTCTGGTGGACCTCTGACATAATGCAGCTGCTCGATCGATTCCGTCATCATTAGAGATCACCTCGCACGGCGCCGGCTGCCTACAGGAAGTCGTTCCAGTGCGGAGACGTTTTGATTGAGGTGGAGTTTTAGCGTCTCATGATGATGATGTAAATGCTGTTCCTGTCTCCTCCATGCACGCACACACAGACACCTTCACCCATGATAAGCTGCACAGGAACATGTGTGAGGATAATCTCCTGTCAACCCCCATGCCATAAAAATCCCACTATCTGCCTGTGTGTGTGTGTGTGTGTGTGTGTGCGTGTGTGTGTATGAAGCAAGCTGTTTTTAGGCAACAATCAGGAGCAGTCCTGTCACATGTGCTTTATGAGTGTTTTAACATCTTCTCCACACACCAAAGCAAACTGCTGCATATGTGATGTGGGTAAAAAGTTCTGATACCCAGTTAAAAGTGTCCTGTTTACGTGTAGAACGATGGAAACACGTCATGATGAGCTGATCCCTGTTTGTAGTATCTTGTGTAAGCAGGTGAACATACACAGTGATGACTGTTCTTGTAAATAATTCATTCAAAATTTATTGTAAAAATGTCTTTGCGTTTCATGAGCAGGTCGTCCACCAATCAGAGGGTCGGTGGTTTGATCTGCAGCTCCTCGAGTTTGCCCCTGATGTTTGCCCCATCAGTGTGAGAGTGTGTGTATGAACATGCGACCGTTATGTAGTGTAAAGTGAGCAGAGCACCGGGCTCCATGTTTGACCTCACTAATGTGAGAAAGAATAAAACCTGAGCGTAGGAGTTCAGACCTGACCATTCCAGTGTCTCTGTTTGTCCCTTGTTCTCTCCTGTCTGCTCTGTAGCTCTGCCCAGTGCCTCCTTGACCAATCATCAGTGAGATGCACCTGTCCCTCCTGTGCCTGCATCAGAACGAAGCGGCGTCGAGCATCACTAACAACAAAAACACAGCAGCTGATCAGTGCAGTAGAATCACAACAGGGGTCGTGGACGAAAGGTGATCTGTGCTGAGGACAGTTTGACATCTCAGCAAACAGAATGAAGTCAACCAGCAGATTTAAAAAGGGATCTGTTTGTGTTTATTGGAGGTTTAATATTTACATGAATAAACAGAGAACTTATCAAGACTCCACAGTAAAATGAACAAGAAATCGAATATCCCGTTTCACCTCTCCTCCTCCTGTCCCCACTCCTCCTCTGTCTTTGTCCTCGTGTTTGTTCATAACCAGGACAAAGTGACACCTGAGGGACAGGCCAGCGTCAGCCGTCAGTGTGCCGGGATCTTTCCAACAGTATCTGTTTCTTTCAGCATGACAAGGAACAGGTACAGCTCTGGCTAAGAGTACCAGGGTGCACTGAGGTCCGCTGCCTTGCAGCCAGCTGTGCGATGGATTCAGAGGCCGACCTTTGTAGAACTCGCTCGATAAATGTAGCACTGAATCGATTCACTTT